>NC_057800.1:23105095-23379976 GCF_018294505.1 Triticum aestivum | reverse complement strand
GTTGTAGAAAAATAAAAAGTGATGAAAGCCAACAAAGAAACATAAACAAAACAAAGAAAACAGATAAGAAAATGTAAGAAAACCAAGGTATACTGAGGGAATAATAAAAAGGGGGAAAACCCAAAGAAAACAAATAAAAATGCAAAAAAACAGAGGAAAACCTTTTCATAAAAGAAAAGAAAATAAAGAAAAATAGGAGTAGAAAAGAAACAAAAAAATTGAATAGAGGGAGGGAAGAAAACCCATAAAAATCAAGCAAAAAATGAAATACCGATTGAAAACATAGAAAAACAAAAAACATAGAAAACCATTGCAGAAACAAACAAAAAACAAAGTCATCATAAAAAAAGGGAAGAAAAGGCCTTAGAAATCAGAGCGAACGTAGCCTTGTGTCAATGGAAACCAGATAGAAAGAAATACTTGTTTGACATATTTCAAATATTGGTTTAATGTTTTTATATACATGATCAATATTTTTTAAAATACTTGTCAACATTAAATACGTGTTCAACATTTTATCAAATGCTTGTTCAACGTTTTTTTATATACATGTGAAGGAAATATTCCCTAGAGACAATAATAAAGTTGTTGTTTATATTTTCTTATATCATGATAAATGTTTATTATTCATGCAAGAATTGTATTAACCGGAAACTTAGTACATGTGTGAATACATAGACAAAACAAAGTGTCCCTAGTATGCCTCTAATTGACTAGCTTGTTAATCAAAGATGGTTAAGTTTCTTAACCATAGACATGTGTTGTCATTTGATAAACGGGACCACATCATTAGAGAATGATGTGATGGATAAGACCCATCCGTTAGCTTAGCATAATGATCGTTTAGTTTTATTGCTATTGCTTTTTCCATGACTTATACATGTTTCTATGACTATGAGATCATGCAACTCCCGAATACCGGAGGAACACCATGTGTGCTATCAAATGTCACAACGTAAACGGGTGATTATAAAGATGCTCTACAAGTGTCTTTGATGGTGTTTATTGAGTTGGCATAGATCGAGATTAGGATTTGTCACTCCATGTATCAGAGAGGTATCTCTGGGTCCTCTCGATAATGCACATTACCTTGAGCCTTGCAAGCAATGTGACTAATGAGTTAGTTGCGAGATGATGCATTATAGAACGAGTAAAGAGACTTGCCGGTGACGAGATTGAACTAGGTATGATGATACCGACGATCGAATCTCAGGCAAGTAACATACCGATGACAAAGGGAACAATATATGTTGTTATGCGGTTTGACTGATAAAGATCTTCGTAGAATATGTAGGAGCCAATATGAGCATCCAGGTTCCGCTATTGGTTATTAACCGGAGACGTGTCTCGGTCATGTCTACATAGTTTTGAACTTGTAGGGTCCGCACGCTTAACGTTCGATGACGATTTGTATTAAGAGTTATGTGATTTTGATGACCGAAGTTTGTTCGGAGTCCCGGATAAGATCACAGACATGACGAGGAGTCTCTAAATGGTCGAGAGGTAAAGATTCATATATTGAAAGGTTACATTCAGACACTGGAATGGTTCGGGTCGTTTCGGATATGTTTTGGAGTACCGGGAGTTACCGGAACACCCCCCCTGGAAGTTCATGGGCCTTCATGGGCCTTAGTGGAACGGAGAGTAGGGACACAAGGGAGGCCGCCCCCCATGGCCAGTCCGAATTTGACTAGGGAGGGGGGCGGCGCCCCCTCTTTCCTTCTCCCCTCTTCTTCCTTCCCTCTCACTCCCTCTCTTGGAAAGGAAGGGGGGAATCCTAGTTGGACTCCCCCTATGGCGCGCGCCCCCCTATGGTCGGCCTCCTCTCCCCCCTTTACATACGTGGGAGGGGGGCACCCCAAAGGCACACCAAGTCTTCTCTTAGCCGTGTGCGGTGCCCCCCTTCACAGTTACACACCTCGGTCATATTGTTGTAGTGTGATACGTCTCCAACGTATCTATAATTTTTGATTGCTCCATGCTATGTTATCTACTGTTTTGGGCAATATTGGGCTTTATTATCCACTTTTATATTATTTTCGGGACTAACCTATTAACCGGAGGCCCAGCCCAGAATTGCTGTTTTTTGCCTATTTCGGTGTTTCGAAGAAAAGGAAATATCAAACGAAGTCGAAACGGAACGAAATCAACTGGAGAAGTTATTTTTGGAAGGAAAGCTACCGGATGGACTTGGACCCCACGTCAGGAGCCAAGGGAGGTGCTCACGAGGGTGCCCCCCTAGGGCGCGCCCCCTGTCTCGTGGGGCCCCCGAAGCTCCACCGACGTACTTCCTGCACCCATATATACTCACGTACCCTAAAACTTCCAGAACAGACAATAGATCGGGAGTTCCGCCGCCAGAAGCCTCCGTAGCTACCGAAAGCCAATCTAGACCCGTTCTGGCACCCTGCCGGATGGGGAAATCCTTCTCCGGTGGCCATCTTCATCATCCCGGTGCTCTCCATGACGAGGAGGGAGTAGTTCTCCCTCGGGGCCGAGGGTATGTACCAGCAGCTATGTGTTTGATCTCTCTATCTCTCTCGTGTTCTTGAGGTGATACGATCTTGATGTATCGCGAGCTTTGCTATTATATTTGGATCCTATGATGTTTCTTCCCCCCTCTACTCTCTTGTAATGGATTGAGTTTCCCCTTTGAAGTTATCTTATCAGATTGAGTCTTTAAAGATTTGAGAACACTTGATGTATGTCTTGCCATGCATATCTGTGGTGACAATGGGATATCACGTGATTCACTTGATGTATTTTTAGTGATCAAATTGCGGATTCCGCCCATGAACCTATGCATAGGGGTTGGCACACGTTTTCGTCGTGATTCTTAAGTAGAAACTTTGGGGCACTCTTTGAGGTTCTATGTGTTGGTTGAATAGATAAATCTGAGATTGTGTGATGCATATCGTATAATCATACCCACGGATACTTGAGGTGACATTGGAGTATCTAGGTGACATTAGGGTTTTGGTTGATTTGTGTCTTAAGGCGTTATTCTAGTACAAACTCTAGGGTTGTTTGTGACATTTATAGGAATAGCCCAACGGATTGATTGGAAAGAATAACTTTGAGGTGGTTTCGTACCCTACCATAATCTCTTTGTCTGTTCTCCGCTATTAGCGACTTTGGAGTGACTCTTTGTTGCATGTTGAGGGATAGTTATGTGATCCAATTATGCTATTATTGTTGAGAGGACTTGCACTAGTGAAAGTATGAACCCTAGGCCTTGTTTCAACGCATTGCAATACCCTTTACGCTCACTTTTATCATTAGTTACCTTGTTGTTTTTATAATTTCAGATTACAAATACCTTTATCTACTATCCATATTGCACTTGTATCACCATCTCTTCGCCGAACTAGTGCACCTATACAATTTACCATTGTATTGGGTGTGTTGGGGACACAAGAGACTCTTTGTTATTTGGTTGCAGGGTTGCTTGAGAGAGACCATCTTCATCCTAAGCCTCCCACGAATTGATAAAACTTAGGTCATCCACTTGAGGGAAATTTGCTACTGTCCTACAAACCTCTGCACTTGGAGGCCCAACAACGTCTACAAGAAGAAGGTTGTGTAGTAGACATCAAGCTCTTTTCTGGCGCCGTAATAAGAATTCTGATAATTGTGCTCAAGTGCTAGAAGAAGAATGCATTAGAATGTTTGGCACTAAATATTTGAATGATGAGCATGATTGCAATGTTGTTAGTATGAATTCCTTGAATATCCATGATGCTAATGATATGCAAAGCCACAAGCTTGGGGAAGCTATGTTTGATGAAGATGATATTTTTTTGTCCCCCAAGTTTTGATGAGCAAATTTATTATGATGAAAGCATGCCTCCTATCTATGATGATTATTGTGATGACACGTATGCTTTAAAGAATAATGATAACAATGAACCTTGTCATCTTGATCTTAATTTTCAATCACATGATAGTTATTTTGTTGAGTTTGCTCCCACTATTATTCATGATTTTGCTTATGTGGAGAGTAGTAAATTTTCTATGCTTGTAGATCATGAAAAGAATGCTTTAAGTGCTATTTATATTGTTGAATTCATTCATGATGCTACTGAAAATTATTATGAGGGAGGAACATATGCTTGTAGGAATTGCAATAATATCAAGTTTCCTCTCTATGTGCTTAAAGTTTTGAAGTTATGCTTGTTGTACCTTCCTATGCAAGTTGATTCTTATTCCCTCAAGTTGTTTGATCACAAAATCCCAATGCATAGGAAGTGGGTTAGACTTAAATGTGCTAGTCATATTCGTCATGATGCTCTCTTTATGTTACAATCCTTATCCTTTATGTGAGCATCATTGAAATCATCATGCCTAGCTAGGGGCGTTAAACGATAGCGCTTGTTGGGAGGCAACCCAACTTTATTTTTATTCCTTGCTTTTTGTTCCTGTTTAGTAATAAATAATTCATCTAGCCTCTGTTTAGATGTGGTTTTATGCTTTTAATTAGTGTTTGTGCCAAGTAGAACCTTTGGGAAGACTTGGGGAAAGTCTTTGCGATCATGCTGTAAAAAACAGAAACTTTAGCACTCACGAGAATTGCTGCCATTTTTATTTGGAGAGTTCTATTTAGTTAATTCTTTTTGAAGATGATTAATAGATAAATTCCTCAGGTCCAGCAATTTATTTGAGAATTTTATGAGTTCCATAAGTATACGTTTGATCCATATTACTACAGACTGTTCTGTTTTTGATAGATTCTGTTTTCTTTGTGTTGTTTGCTTATTTTGATGAATCTATGAGTAGTATCGGAGGGTATGAAGTATGAACCATAGATAAGTTGGAATACAGTAGATATAACACCAATATAAATAAAGAATGAGTTCATTACAGTACCTTGATGTGGTGTTTTGTTTTCTTTCGCTAACGGAGCTTACGAGTTTTCTGTTAAGTTTTGTGTTGTGAAGTTTTCAAGTTTTGGGTAAAGATTCGATGGATTATGGAATAAGGAGTGGAAAGAGCCTAAGCTTGGGGATGCCCAAGGCACCCCAAAGTAATATTCAAGGACAACCAAAAGCCTAAGCTTGGGGATGCCTGGAAGGCATCCCCTCTTTCGTCTACTTCCATCGGTAACTTTACTTGGAGCTATATTTTTATTTACCACATGATATGTGTATTGCTTGGAGCGTCAATTTATTTTTTTTAAGATTTGCAATGTTTTGCACCTTTTATTTCAATAAAAGTGGCATTGATAGCCTTTACTATGCCTATGTTAGAAGTCCACATATTGCTGTTTGAAAACAGAAAGTTTACCGCTGTTGCAATAATTCCCTAGAAAAGTAAGAATGTGATAAAATGTTGAAACCATTTGCATATTAAGCTCTGATAAATTTACTACAGTGGAATTTTCTTTCATAATTTTTGGAGCTAGGGAAGTATGGATGTTGCTGCATTCTTTACAGACTGTCCTGTTTAGGCAGATTGCTGTTATGTTTGCATTGTTTGCATATGTTTGCTTCTTTAATGATTCTATTTGAGGATAGGACTATTAAATATGCAGAGGAATTTTGTATGCAATGTTGAATAATAATTTTAGTGATTTGCTACAGTAGAGTATGATAAGGTTTTTGCAATGGTTTATACTAACTTATCTCACGAGTCGTTGTTGAGTTTTGTGTGGATGAAGCTTTTGGGATTTAGGGAGACCGTGATATGAGAGGAATTAAGGAGACACAAAAGCCCAAGCTTGGGGATGCCCAAAGCACCCCACGATAATATTTCAAGAAGTCTCAAGCGTCTAAGCTTGGGGATGCCCCGGTTGGCATCCCACCTATCTTCTTCAACAACTATCGGTTAGTTTCGGTTGATCCTAAGTTTTTGATTCTTCACATGATGTTGCCATTCTTAGAATGTCATTTTATTTTGCTTTGCTTGCTGTTTGAATAAAATGCCAAGATCTGAAATTCTTAAATGTTAGAGAGTCTTCACATAGTTGCATAATTATTCGACTACTCATTGATCTTCACTTATATCTTTCGGAGTAGTTTGTCGTTTTCTCTAGTGCTTCACTTATATCTTTTAGAGCATGGTGGTAGTTTTATTTTGAAGAAATAGATGAACTCTAATGCTTCACTTAGATTATTTTGAGAGTCTTAAATAGCATGGTAATTTGCTTAAAATCCTAATATGCTAGGTATACAAGATTAGTAAAAACTTTCATATAGAGTATTGAATACTAAGAGAAGTTTGATGCTTGATGATTGTTTTGAGATATGGAGGTAATAATATCAAAGTCGTGCTAGTTGAGTAGTTGTGAATTTGAGAAATGCTTGTGTTGAAGTTTGCAAGTCCCATAGCATGCACGTATGGTAAACGTTGTGTAACAAATTTGAAACATGAGGTGTTATTTGATTGTCCTCCTTATGAGTGGCGGTCGGGGACGAGCGATGGCCTTTTCCTACCAATCTATCCCCCTAGGAGCATGCGCGCATTACCGAGGTTTTTGATGACTTGTAGATTTTTGCAATAAGTATGTGAGTTCTTTATGACTAATGTTGAGTCCATGGATTATACGCACTCTCACCCTTCCATCCTTGCTAGCCTCTTCGGTACCGTGCATTGCCCTTTCTCACATTGAGAGTTGGTGCAAACTTCGCCGGTGCATCCAAACCCCGTGATATGATACGCTCTTTCACACATAAACCTCCTTATATCTTCCTCAAAACAGCCACCATACCTACCTATTATGGCATTTCCATAGCCATTATGAGATATATTGCCATGCAACTTTCCACCGTTCCGTTTATTATGACACGCATCATCATTGTTGTAAGGGCATATTTATCCCTAAGGTGTTTTGGTGATTGATAACAATGTGTTTGCGGACTAATCGTGTGCCTTGAGTATCCCAGATGTTTCATCGCTAGGCACAAGACGGTTTGGTACCCCTCGAAGACTGTTGAAGACGACGTCTTTTCTACGTTTCTTTTTGGTGGATTTGAGTCATAGGAAAGTCATACTATTAAGAGGGGGTCCGGGTCGGAAAGGTTTGGGTGGAATCATCACGTATATGTTTCCTTCTAGTCCCCTCATTTCCCCTGCACCTTGGAGCATCCTCCGTTGTTTTATCCTCACCTTGTTCTGGCTGCCGTGTTGGCTTGCGGTAGTACTACTCCCAGGTGAGCGGTAGTACCGTAGGCACCAGCGGTAGTACCATGCTGTGGCGCGGTAGTACTGCAGGTGCCCACTGTAGTACCGCTCCTCTGGAGCTGCACTACCGTGGCCCCCAGCCCAAGTACCGCTCCCTCGCGGTAGTAGTGGCGGATGCAATTTTTTACATCCGCGCTACCACGGTAGTACCGCAACCCTTCCGCAGTAGTACCGTGCTCAGCTGCCAGGCGGCAGTACCGCCCCTCTGTGGTAGTACTGTGTTGGGTTTTTTGCTTCTTCCATTTACCAGCGGAAGTAGGCACGGATGTATCCTTATCCACACTCTTCCCAGGCTAAGGGCTTCCTGCCTTGCGGTAGTACCACAAGGGGGAGCGGTAGTACCGCGCCCACGGCAGTACCGCCCTCAGCACTAGTGCTACAGGTCTGCCCTAGCTGCTGCTGGTGCTACGGTAGTCCCGCGGGCCTACACGGTAGTACCGCATGGCCTTGCGGTAGTACCGCTTGTCAGCAAGCGGAAGTACCGTGTGGACCTGCGGTAGTACCGCTGGTCATGGGCTGGTAGGTGGATAACGGTTGGATCTTTGTCCTTAGCTATAAAAGGGGTGTCTTCTTCCTCGAGTTGACTATCTCTTCCAACCCTAACCTCCATTGTTGCTCTAAGCTCCATTTTTGCCCGATCTCACTCCCTAGCCAATCAAACTTGTTGATTTGCTCGGGAGTGGTTGAGAAGGCCCCGATCTACACTTCCACAAAGAGAAATTTGATTCCCCCCACTAATCCCTAGCGGATCTTGTTACTCTTGGGTGTTTGAGCATCCTAGACGGTTGAGGTCACCGCGGAGCCATAGTCCATTGTGGTGAAGCTTCGTGGTGTCGTTGGGAGCCTCCAATTGAGTTGTGGAGATTGCCCCAACCTTGTTTGTAAAGGTTCGGTCGCCGCCTCCAAGGGCACCAATAGTGGAATCACGACATCTCGCATTGTGTGAGGGCGTGAGGAGAATACGGTGGCCCTAGTGGCTTCTTGGGGAGCATTGTGCCTCCACACCGCTCCAACGGAGACGTACTTCCCCTCAAAGGGAAGGAACTTCGGTAACACATCCTCGTCTCCACCGGCTCCACTCTTGGTTATTTCGTGCCTTTACTTGTGCAAGCTTATTTGTGCTATATCTCTTGCTTGCTTGTGTTCCTACCTTTGTTGCATCATATAGGTTGCCCACCTAGGTACATATCTAGACAACCTACTTTGATACAAAGTTTAAATTGTTAAAGAAAAGCTAAAAATTGTTAGTTGCCTATCCCCCCCTCTAGTCAACCATATCAATCCTTTCAATTGGTATCAGAGCCTCGTCTCTTTATTAAGGACTTTAGCGTCCGAAGAGTATGGTTGATACCGTAGATGGTGTGGAGGAACACTCCGGTCTAAATCCGATCTCGTCTACGAGCGATGGGGGAACCTCGGTCTCTCGTGAGGAGTTCAATGTGGCTTTGGAGACATTGAAAACCTCCATGACAACCAAGGTTGAAAGCTTGTTTACTAAATTCCCTGAAGGGCTTAAACTATCCACCGCACAGCTGAAAGTGGGTAATCCCACCGACAAGGTGATGAATGCTATCTCCGACAAAGGGGAAGCTAGTAGTGAAAAGGCTCCTTCCTCTGGTGGTAAGAATGGCACCAGCATCTTTGCTCATGTGGAACCACCACTTGTTTATGGTGGACTGGTTCCTTCCACTCATTTGAATCATGCCGGTCCTCCCCCTAAGATTGTGAAAAATGAGGACTTTGATTCTTGGGTTTACCTCTTTAAGCGTCATTTAAATCATGTGAACACTAATCTTTGGAGAATCATTGAAGAAGGTTTCCATCCGCATGATCCAAGCAACTTCACTCCTCGAGAAGCCGCGGATAATCAATTCAACGAGAATGTTCTCTTCATCATTCAAGATGAAATTCCACCCGAAGATCTACCTCATCTTCGGCCCTTCGCCTTGGCCAAAGATGCATGGCTTTGTGTTGTCTCACTCTACTGGGGAAGCGCAAGCATTCAACGCTCCAACTATGAAGTGGTGCAAGATGAAGCCGATGAGTTTGCAATGAAAGAATATGAAGAACCTCGTGAGCTTTATCGGAGAGTAACCAAACTCGCGGTCTCACTCCGAGATCACGGGAGTAAGGACACGGATGACAATTGGATCAAGCGCAAATTCCTCAAGGCAATGATGCCCCACCACAAGGCCATGTCCTCCGTCATTCGTCAAAGGCCGGACTTCCACACTTTGACCTCAAGCGAAGTGTTGGATGATTTTGTGTCCATGAACATCTTGGACAAGACCGTCGACAATGCGGTGCTCCGTTCTCAAAGGGCAAAGAAGCCCAACCTTGCTTTGAAGGCCAAGGTCTGCGTTGAAGAAGAAGAAGAGGAAGAAGAGGAGAGCAACCCCGAAGATACAAAGTATGCATATCATGAACACATGGCACTTGCTTCAAGGCAATTTTGGAGCAAGAAGAACTCAAGGCCAAACTTTAACAAAAACAACTCAAGTGGCACGAAGAGCAAGCAATGTGTAAGGACTTGCTACAATTGTGGCAATGTGAGTCATTTTGTTGCGGAGTGCCCGTATGAGAAGAGGGAAGATAATGGTGGCAAGCTCATCCGAAAGGACAAGGCCAAGTCGTTCCCCAACAAGAGCAACTTCACCAAGAAGACTCCTCCCAAGGCATTGGTGGTACAAGAAGAGTACAATGAGGATGATGACGATGATGAAGATGGTGAGTCGGTTGTCATGGCCTCAGTTGCCATTGCGACGACTCCACGGGTGTCTCTCTTCGACTCACCCAATGAGAGCATCACCGCCAAGTGCCTCATGGCAAAAGCCACCAACAAGGTAACCCCCAACATCAAAACTACCATCATTAATCATCCTTCTTCGACAGATAGCATTGATGAACATGAGGGAGCTAATGTGGAGGTGAATGAGTTTGAAGCCTTTATGGGCAAACTTAAGGGTAAATCCAAGAAGCACTTTGTTGCTCTCTTGGAACAACTTGGTGAAGCCAATGACATGATCGAGGCTCACGAAGATACCATCTCTAAGATGGAAGGGCATAGTCGTGACTATGCCAATGAGATTTAGGATCTTTCCAATGCTCTTGAGGAAGAGCGTGGTCTTCGTTTGGCTCTTGAGGAGTCACACAACGTTGATCATGCTAAGTTAAATAAAGATTTTGATCATGTTCTCATTGTTTCTCGTGTGCTAAACTCTGAGAAGGCTGAATTTGAGGTTGATCTTGCTAGACTCAAAGAGGAGTCTGATCTACTTGACAAGGCTCACAAGGTCTTGAAGGGTGCTCATGCTAGCCTCAAAGAGTCTCATGATCAACTTCAAGTAAAGCTAACCAAGGAAAAAACCACTTTTCCTCATATGATGTTAATTGATAATGCAAATGCTACTAACCCGTGTTGTGAGCATGTGCATCTTGTTGAGGAGAACGCTAAGCTAAAGGTGCAACTTGAGAAAGGTCTTGTGACTTGCATACAAGGCAAGAAGAACCTCAACGACCTCTTGATCAACCAAAAGGGAGTTGTGGCCAAGGAAGGGGTTGGGTACGTGCCCGAGTCCAAGAACAAGAAGAAGAATGACAAGACCAAACGACCTCCTCCTCTCATGCAAACCTTTGTGAAGGAGGGAGAGAATGCTTCCAAGGATAAGAAGAACAATGCAAAGGGTGGCGGTGTCAAAAATGGCAATGCCACCCCTTCCATCAAAGCCGACTACTTTAATCCTTCTTATGTGTTATGTCGTGCTAGTGATGGGCATGTCTATGCCAAATTTGTTGGTTCTCCTCATGAGTACATTGAATGGTCTATTTGGGTTCCAAAGACCATTGTTACTAACATCAAAGGACCCATTACAAAATGGGTACCTAAAACCAAGCATTGATCTCTTGTAGGTGTTTGCTTCCGGTGGGGGATCATGGTTGCTCGATAGCGGAGCTACAAATCATATGACCGGAAGCAAGGACTTGGTGGTGGACGTGCACAAGATTCCATCTATTCCCACCAATGTCGAGTGGGGTGACGCCTCATCTTCTAAGGTATTGGGACTTGGCAAGGTAGTCATCTCTCATGATCTCACGATCGAGAAGGTCATGCTTGTTGAGTCCCTTGCGTACAATTTACTTTCCGTTCGTCAACTTGCAATCATGGGCTTTGCCACTTTCTTTGATATTGATACCGTGGCCCTCTTGTGGAGCAAGACTCTTAAAGTAGCCTTTGTTGGGCATGTCAAGAACGGTCTATATGTGATTAACTTTTCGGAGCGACCCACTAAGACCGCGACATGCCTAATGGCTAAAGTTGATGTGGGATGGCTTTGGCATCACCGTCTATCCCATGTCAATATGAGATCTTTCCAAAGTATTCTCAAGGGGGACCATGTCCGTGGACTAACGAATGTTAGTTTTGCTAAAGATCGTGCTTACAATGCTTGTATCGAAGGAAAGCTACATGAGAAGGCTCACCCTCCCACGACTATCATTTACTCAAAGAGGCCTTTGGAGCTCCTTCACTTGGATCTCTTTGGGCCTCCATCCTTCGATAGTCTTGGGGGTAGAAAGTATTGCTTGGTGATTGTGGATGACTCCTCAAGATACACTTGGGTGTATTTCTTCAAGAGGAAGAGCGAGACCCAACAAACCGTCATTGACTTTGCAAATGAAGCACAATGTCAACACAATGAAAAGATCTTGACAATAAGAAGTGACAATGGCACTGAGTTCAAGAACTACACCTTGGATGAGTTTCTTAGTGATGAGGGGATCAAGCATCAATATTCCGCACCTTACACCCCTCAACAAAACGGTGTTGCGGAGAGGAAGAACCGGACATTGATGGATGCGGCAAGGACCATGATGGCGGAGTTCAAGTCTCCATACAACTTTTGGGCCGAAGCCATCAACACCGTGTGTCATGCATCGAATTGGCTCTACCTCCGCAAGGGCTTGAACAAGACTCCATATGAGATACTCACCGGTAACAAGCCCAACCTCAAGTACATTCGGGTGTTCGGGTGTAAGTGTTTCATTCTCAAGAAAGGTGTTCGGTTGTCTAAATTTGAGGCTAGAGCTTATGAGGGCATATTTGTTGGTTATGCTACAAACTCTCATGCTTACCGTGTCCTCAATAAATCCACGAGACTTATTGAGGAGACGTGTAACGTGGAGTTTGATGAGAATAACGGCTCCCAAGTGGAGTAAAGTGGCACTTGTGATGTAGGTGATGAAATTCCTCCTCAAGCCATAAGAAGAATGGGTGTTGGTTTTATCCTACCCATTAAGGAACCCCTTGTGGCCGAAGGAGAAGGACAATGCTCCACTCAAGTGGAGTCATCACCAACCCAAGGCCCACACGCTTCCGAAGAACAACGTGAAGGCCCTCATCCTCAAGAACAAGACCAAGGGCAAGATCATGCTCAAGACGGTGTTGACACACGAAGTGATGCCCAAGGTCAAGTTCTCTCCTCCGAGCAAGTTCAAGAACAAGAACAAGCTCAAGATGATCAAGTGACCACTCCTCGTCTCACCCCTGAGGAGAATTGGAGCGTCGTGCCGCCAAGGTTGCTTCCAAGCTCTCCACCAAGGATCATCTCATGATGAATGTGCTTGGAAGCTTAAGAAAGGGGATAAGCACTCGTAGACAATTAGCAAACTATTGTGAACATCACGCGTTTGTCTCTTGTGTCGAACCCCACAAGGTCTATGAGGCACTCGAAGATCCGGATTGGCTCAATGCCATGCATGAAGAACTCAACAACTTCGAGCGCAACAAAGTGTGGAGATTGGTGCCAAGACCGACGGGGAACCACAATGTCATTGGAACCAAGTGGATATTTAAGAACAAGCAAGATGCCCATGGGATTATCATTCGCAACAAGGCTCGCTTGGTAGCACAAGGCTACTGCCAAGTCGAGGGTATCGACTACGGTGAAACCTTTGCTCCAGTTTCTCGTCTTGAATCCATTCGCATGTTGATTGCATATGCTTCTCATCATAACTTTAAGTTGCAACAAATGGATGTGAAGAGTGCTTTTCTTAATGGTCCTATTAGTGAATTGGTTTATATCAAGCAACCCCCCGGGTTCGAGGATCCCTACTTTCCCGATCATGTGTATCAACTCGGTAAGGCACTCTATGGCCTTAAACAAGCCCCATGTGCGTGGTATGACCACCTTACCGAGTTGTTAAAAGACCATGGTTTTGAAGTTGGGCTAATCGACCCCACTCTTTTTACTAAGAAGGTCAAAGGGGAGTTGTTTGTATGCCAATTATATGTTGATGATATTATCTTTGGTTCCCCTAACAAAGCTTTCAATGAGGAATTTGCCGCTCTCATGACCTCAAAGTTCGAGATGTCTTCCATGGGAGAGTTGAAGTTCTTTCTAGGGTTTGAAGTGAAGCAAAGAAGAGAAGGAACCTTCATCAACCAAGCCAAATATACTCAAGACATGCTCAAGAGATTCAAGCTAAGTGATGTCAAGCCGGCTTCCACTCCAATGCCCACCAAGTTCCAACTTGACATAGATCCCAATGGTAAAGCGGTGGATCAAAAGGTATATCGCTCCATGATAGGCTCCTTGCTTTACCTTTGTGCATTTAGACCGGATATCATGTTGAGTGTGGGAATTTGTGCACAGTTTTCAAGCCGCACCTAAGGAAAGTCACTATGTGGCGGTCAAACGAATCTTTCAATATTTGGCTCATACCCCAAACTTTGGCTTATGGTACCCAAGAGGATCAAACTTCAAGCTTGTAGGGTATTCGGATTCCGATTGGGCGGGAGACAAAGTGGATAGGAAGTCCACTTCCGGAGGGTGCCAATTCCTTGGTTGCTCTTTGGTAAGTTGGTCTTCCAAAAAGCAAAGTTGTGTGTCTCTCTCATCCACCGAAGCGGAGTATGTAGCGGCCGGTAGTTGTTGTGCAAAACTCTTATGGATGAGGCAAACTTTAAATTATTACGGTGTCATTTGTGACAAAGTGCCTCTTTGGTGTGACAATGAAAGTGCCATCAAGATTTCTCTCAACCCGGTGCAACACTTCAAGACGAAGCATATTGAGATTCGATATCACTTCATCCGGGATCACATTAGGCGAGGGGAGATCGAGCTCAACTACGTCAACACTCATGATAACCTTGCAGATATTCTCACGAACCCGTTGGATGAAGCAAGATTTCCCGAGTTAAGGCATGAGCTAAATATCATTGATTCGAGCAATGTTGCTTGAACTCTTGCACACTCCACCATACTCAACTTGTTGTCTTGTTTAGATGTAGGCATGGACATAGGGGGAGTGTTGTTCTCACAATGAACTTTCACTCCCCCCATTATGCATAAATTGATCAAGTCTGTCACTTTAGCATGTTTGATGGTACTTGTGCTTCAAAGACGAGTTTTGGTCATGGGTCCAAGGATAATTCTTCGCGGTGCCATACCAATTGACTCAAACATAGGTGGCTCCGGCCACCGCCCTCTCTTTGGAGAGGTGGTGTCTCATGGTTGTTTCATGTTGTCGTTTGCTTTTCTGCCTTCGTGTGTCGCGTGGTCTTGTGGGGTCGTGTTGCCTCAAAGTTTTCGTGCAAAGACCTCCTTTTCGTGTGCTTGAAACTTGCAACTTCTTGAGCCCACGGTTCTACCGCGGCTAGCCACGGTACTACCGCGTTGAGAGGGCATGGTACTACCTCACCTGCGCGGCAGTAACTTTACTGCCACCCCGGAGACTGGTACTACCACTCAAGTGCGGTACTTCCGCCGAGCGGTACTATCGCGATGATGCACGGTATGAAGGAAATATGCCCTAGAGGCAATAATAATGTTATTATTTTATTTCCTTATATCACGATAAATGTTTATTATTCATGCTAGAATTGTATTATCCGGAAACATAATACTTGTGTGAATACATAGACAAACTAAACATCACTAGTATGCCTCTACTTGACTAGCTCGTTAATCAAAGATGGTTATGTTTCCTAACCATAGACATGTGTTGTCATTTGATTAACGAGATCACATCATTAGGAGAATGATGTGATTGACATGACCCATTCCATTAGCTTAGCACCCGATCGTTAGTATGTTGCTATTGCTTTCTTCATGACTTATACATGTTCCTATGACTATGAGATTATGCAACTCCCGTTTGCCGGAGGAACGCTTTGTGTGCTACCAAACGTCACAACGTAACTGGGTGATTATAAAGGAGCTCTACAGGTGTCTCCAAAGGTAAATGTTGGGTTGGCGTATTTCGAGATTAGGATTTGTCACTCCGATTGTCGGAGAGGTATCTTTGGGCCCTCTCGGTAATGCACATCACATAAGCCTTGCAAGCATTGCAACTAATGAGTTAGTTGCGAGATGATGTATTACGAAACGAGTAAAGAGACTTGCCGGTAACGAGATTGAACTAGGTATTGAGATATCGACGATCGAATCTCGGGCAAGTAACATACCGATGACAAAGGGAACAACGTATGTTGTTATGCGGTCTGACCGATAAAGATCTTCGTAGAATATGTGGGAGCCAATATGAGCATCCAGGTTCCGCTATTGGTTATTGACCGGAGACATGTCTCGGTCATGTCTACATTATTCTCGAACCCGTAGGGTCCGCACGCTTAAGGTTTCGATGACAGTTATATTATGAGTTTATGAGTTTTGATGTACCGAAGTTAGTTCAGAGTCCCGGATGTGATCACCAACATGATGAGGAGTCTCGAAATGGTCGAGACATAAATATTGATATATTGGACGGCTATATTCGGACATCGGAAGTGTTCCGGGTGATTTCGGAGAAAACCGGAGTGCCGGAGGGTTACCGGAACCCACCGGGAGAAGTAATGGGCCTTATGGGCCCTAGTGGAGAGAGAGAGAGAGAGGGGCGGCCAGGGTGGGCCGCGCGCCCCCTCCCCCTCTGGTCCGAATTGGACTAGGAGAGGGGGGGGGGGGCAGCGCCCCCCTTTCCTTCTCCCTCTCCCCCTTCCTTTCCCCCTCCTAGTAGGAGTAGGAAAGAGGGGAGTCCTACTCCTACTAGGAGGAGGACTCCTCCTCCTTGGCGCGCCCTAGGGCCGGCCGGCCTCCTCCCCTTGCTCCTTTATATACGGGGGCAGGGGGCACCCCTACACACACAAGTTGATCCTCGTGATCGTTTTCTTAGCCGTGTGCGGTGCCCCCTTCCACCATACTCCTCGATAATATTGTAGTGGTGCTTAGGCGAAGCCCTGCGATAGTTGAACATCAAGATCGTCACCATGCCGTCGTGCTGATGGAACTCTTCCCCGACACTTTGTTGGATCGGAGTCCGGGGATCGTCATCGAGCTGAACGTGTGCTAGAACTCGAAGGTGTCGTAGTTTCGGTGCTTGATCGATCGGGTCGTGAAGACGTACGACTACATAAACCGCGTTGTCACACTCTCCCCTATCGTTGCTATGCATCACCATGATCTTGCGTGTGCGTAGGAAATTTTTTGAAATTACTACGTTCCCCAACAGTGGCATCCGAGCCTAGGTTTTATGTGTTGATGTTGTGCACGAGTAGAACACAAGTGAGTTGTGTGCGATATAAGTCATACTGCTTACCAGCATGTCATACTTTGGTTCGGCGGTATTGTTGGATGAAGCGGCCCGGACCGACATTACGCGTACGCTTACGTGAGACTGGTTCTACCGACGTGCTTTGCACACAGGTGGCTGGCGGGTGTCAGTTTCTCCAACTTTAGTTGAACCGAGTGTGGCTACGCCCGGTCCTTGCGAAGGTTAAAACAGCACCAACTTGACAAACTATCGTTGTGGTTTTGATGCGTAGGTAAGATTGGTTCTTGCTTAAGCCCGTAGCAGCCACGTAAAACTTGCAACAACAAAGTAGAGGACGTCTAACTTGTTTTTGCAGGGCATGTTGTGATGTGATATGGTCAAGACATGATGCTAAATTTTATTGTATGAGATGATCATGTTTTGTAACCAAGTTATCGGCAACTGGCAGGAGCCATATGGTTGTCGCTTTATTGTATGCAATGCAATTGCGCTGTAATGCTTTATTTTATCACTAAGCGGTAGCGATAGTCGTGGAAGCGTAAGATTGGCGAGACGACAACGATGCTGCGATGGTGATCAAGGTGTCGCGCCGATGACGATGGTGATCATGACGGTGCTTCGAAGATGGAGATCACAAGCACAAGATGATGATGGCCATATCATATCACCTATATTGATTGCATGTGATGTTTATCTTTTATGCATCTTATCTTGCTTTGATTGACGGTAGCATTTTAAGATGATCTCTCACTAATTATCAAGAAGTGTTCTCCCTGAGTATGCACCATTGCGAAAGTTCTTCGTGCTGAGACACCACGTGATGATCGGGTGTGATAGGCTCTACGTTCAAATACAACGGGTGCAAAACAGTTGCACACGCGGAATACTCAGGTTATACTTGACGAGCCAAGCATATACAGATATGGCCTCGGAACACGGAGACCGAAAGGTCGAGCGTGAATCATATAGTAGATATGATCAACATAGTGATGTTCACCAATGAAACTACTCCATCTCACGTGATGATCGGACATGGTTTAGTTGATTTGGATCACGTGATCACTTAGAGGATTAGAGGGATGTCTATCTAAGTGGGAGTTCTTTAATAATATGATTAATTGAACTTAAATTAATCATGAACTTAGTACCTAATAGTATTTGCTTGTTTATGTTGATTGTAGATAGATGGCCCGTGTTGTTGTTCCGTTGAATTTTAATGCATTCCTTGAGAAAGCAAAGTTGAAAGATGATGGTAGCAATTACACGGACTGGGTCCGTAACTTGAGGATTATCCTCATTGCTGCCCAGAAGAATTACGTCCTGGAAGCACCACTGGGTGCCAGGCCTGCTGCTGGAGCAACACCAGATGTTATGAATGTCTGGCAGAGCAAAGCTGATGACTACTCGATAGTTCAGTGTGCCATGCTTTAGGGCTTAGAATCGGGACTTCAACGACGTTTTGAACGTCATGGAGCATATGAGATGTTTCAGGAGTTGAAGTTAATATTTCAAGCAAATGCCCGGATTGAGAGATATGAAGTCTCCAATAAGTTCTATAGCTGCAAAATGGAGGAGAATAGTTCTGTCAGTGAGCATATACTCAAAATGTCTAGGTATAATAATCACTTGATTCAGTTGGGAGTTAATCTTCCAGATGATTGCGTCATTGACAGAATTCTCCAATCACTGCCACCTAGCTACAAGAGCTTCGTGATGAACTATAATATGCAAGGGATGAATAAGACTATT
Organism: Triticum aestivum; assembly: GCF_018294505.1. Taxonomy (NCBI): domain Eukaryota; kingdom Viridiplantae; phylum Streptophyta; class Magnoliopsida; order Poales; family Poaceae; genus Triticum; species Triticum aestivum. The sequence continues at coordinate 23,361,502 of NC_057800.1, read as the reverse complement.
CCCAAGCTCTTCGCAATGCTGAAAACTGCAGAGGTGGAAATCAAGAAGGAGCATCAAGTGTTGATGGTCAACAAGACCACTAAGGGCAAAGGGAAGAAGAAGGGGAACTTCAAAAAGAACAGCAAGCAAGTTGCTGCTCAAGAGAAGAAACCCAAATCTGGACCTAAGCCTGAAACTGAGTGCTTCTACTGCAAGCAGACTGGTCACTGGTAGCGGAACTGCCCCAAGTATTTGGCGGATAAGAAGGATGGCAAGGTGAACAAAGGTATATGCAATATACATGTTATTGATGTGTACCTTACTAATGCTCGCAGTAGCACCTGGGTATTTGATACTGGTTCTGTTGCTAACATTTGCAACTCAAAACATGGACTACGGATTAAGCGAAGATTGGCTAAGGACGAGGTGACGATGCGCGTGGTAAATGGTTCCAAAGTCGATGTGATCGCGGTCCGCACGCTACCTCTACATCTACCTTCGGGATTAATATTAGACCTAAATAATTGTTATTTGGTGCCAGCGTTGAGCATGAACATTATATCTGGATCTTGTTTGATGCGAAACGGTTATTCATTTAAATCAGAGAACAATGGTTGTTCTATTTATATGAGTAAAATCTTTTATGGTCATGCACCCATGAAGAATGGTCTATTCTTATTAAATCTCGATAGTAGTGACACACATATTCATAATGTTGAAGCCAAAAGATGTAGAGTTGATAATGATAGTGCAACTTATTTGTGGCACTGTCGTTTAGGTCATATCGGTATAAAGCGCATGAAGAAACTCCATACTGATGGACTTTTGGAACCACTTGATTATGAATCACTTGGTACTTGCGAACCGTGCCTTATGGGTAAGATGACAAAAACACCGTTCTCTGGTAGTATGGAGAGAGCAACAGATTTGTTGGAAATCATACATACAAATGTATGTGGTCCGATGAATGTTGAGGCTCGTGGCAGATATCGTTATTTTCTCACCTTCACAGATGACTTAAGCAGATATGGGTATATCTACTTAATGAAACATAAGTCTGAAACGTTTGAAAAGTTCAAAGAATTTCAGAGTGAAGTTGAAAATCATCGTAACAAGAAAATAAAATTCCTATGATCTGATCGTGGAGGAGAATATTTGAGTTACGAGTTTGGTGTACATTTGAAACAATGCGGAATAGTTTGGCAACTCACGCCACCCGGAACACCACAGCGTAATGGTGTGTCCGAACGTCGTAATCGTACTTTACTTGATATGGTGCGATCTATGATGTCTCTTACTAATTTACCGCTATCGTTTTGGGGTTATGCTCTAGAGACGGCTGCATTCACGTTAAATAGGGCACCATCAAAATCCGTTGAGACGACGCCTTATGAACTGTGGTTTGGCAAGAAACCAAAGTTGTCGTTTCTGAAAGTTTGGGGCTGCGATGCTTATGTGAAAAAGCTTCAACCTGATAAGCTCGAACCCAAATCGAAGAAATGTGTCTTCATAGGATATCCAAAGGAAACTATTGGATACACCTTCTATCACAGATCCGAAGGCAAGACTTTTGTTGCTAAATTCGGAAACTTTCTAGAGAAGGAGTTTCTCTCGAAAGAAGTGAGTGGGAGGAAAGTAGAACTTGATGAGGTAACTGTACCTGCTCCCTTATTGGAAAGTAGTACATCACAGAAACTAGTTTCTGTGACACCTACACTAATTAGTGAGGAAGCTAATGATGATGATCATGAAACTTCAGAACAAGATACTACTGAACCTCGTAGATCAACCAGAGTAAGATCCGCACCAGAGTGGTACGGTAATCCTGTTCTGGAAGTCATGCTACTAGATCATGATGAACCTACGAACTATGGAGAAGCGATGGTGAGCCCAGATTCCGCAAAATGGCTTGAAGCCATGAAATCTGAGATGGGATCCATGTATAAGAACAAAGTATGGACTTTGGTTGACTTCCCAATGATCGGCAAGCAATTGAGAATAAATGGATCTTCAAGAAGAAGACTGACGCTGACGGTAATGTTACTGTCTACAAAGCTCGACTTGTCGCAAAAGGTTTTCGACAAGTTCAAGGGATTGACTACGATGAGACCTTCTCTCCTGTAGCGATGCTTAAGTCTGTCCGAATCATGTTAGCAATTGCCACATTTTATGATTATGAAATTTGGCAGATGGATGTCAAAACTGCATTCCTGAATGGATTTATGGAAGAAGAGTTGTATATGATGCAGCCGGAAGGTTTTGTCGATCCAAAGGGAGCTACCAAAGTGTGCAAGCTCCAGCGATCCATTTATAGACTGGTGCAAGCCTCTCAGAGTTGGAATAAACGCTTTGATAGTGTGATCAAAGCATTTAGTTTTGTACAAACTTTTGGAGAAGCATGTATTTACAAGAAAGTGAGTGGGAGCTCTGTAGCATTTCTGATATTATATGTAGATGACATATTACTAATCGGAAATGATATAGAATTTCTGGATAGCATAAAGAGATACTTGAATAAGAGTTTTTCAATGAAAGACCTCGGTGAAGCTGCTTACATATTGGGCATTAAGATCTATAGAGATAGATCAAGACGCTTAATTGGACTTTCACAAAGCACATACCTTGACAAAGTTTTGAAGAAGTTCAAAATGGATCAAGCAAAGAAAGGATTCTTGCCTGTGTTACAAGGTGTGAAATTGAGTAAGACTCAATGCCCGACCAATGCAGAAGATAGAGAGAAAATGAAAGATGTTCCCTATGCTTCAGCCATAGGCTCTATCATGTATGCAATGCTGTGTACCAGACCTGATGTGTGTCTTGCTATAAGTCTAGCAGGGATGTACCAAAGTAATCCAGGAGTGGATCACTGGACGGCGGTCAAGAACATCCTGAAATACCTGAAAAGGACTAAGGATATGTTTCTCATATATGGAGGTGACAAAGAGCTCATCGTAAATGGTTACGTTGATGCAAGCTTTGACACTGATCCGGACGATTCTAAATCGCAAACCGGATACATGTTTACATTAAACGGTGGAGCTTTCAGTTGGTGCAGTTCTAAACAAAGCGTTGTGGCGGGATCTACATGTGAAGCGGAGTACATAGCTGCTTCGGAAGCAGCAAACGAAGGAGTCTGGATGAAGGAGTTCATATCCGATCTAGGTGTCATACCTAGTGCATCGGGTCCAATGAAAATCTTTTGTGACAATACTGGTGCAATTGCCTTGGCAAAGGAATCCAGATTTCACAAGAGAACCAAGCACATCAAGAGACGCTTCAATTCCATCCGGGATCTAGTCCAGGTGGGAGACATAGAGATTTGCAAGATACATACGGATCTGAATGTTGCAGACCCATTGACTAAGCGTCTTCCACGAGCAAAACATGATCAGCACCAAAGCTCCATGGGTGTTAGAATCATTACTGTGTAATCTAGATTATTGACTCTAGTGCAAGTGGGAAACTAAAGGAAATATGCCCTAGAGGCAATAATAATGTTATTATTTTATTTCCTTATATCATGATAAATGTTTATTATTCATGCTAGAATTGTATTATCCGGAAACATAATACTTGTGTGAATACATAGACAAACTAAACGTCACTTTGTGTGGTACCAAACGTCACAACATAACTGGGTGATTATAAAGGAGCTCTACAGGTGTCTCCAAAGGTAAATGTTGGGTTGGAGTATTTCGAGATTAGGATTTGTCACTCCGATTGTCGGAGAGGTATCTCTGGGCCCTCTCGGTAATGCACATCACATAAGCCTTGCAAGCATTGCAACTAATGAGTTAGTTGCGAGATGATGTATTACGAAACGAGTAAAGAGACTTGCCGGTAACGAGATTGCACTAGGTATTGAGATATCAACGATCGAATCTCGGGCAAGTAACATACCAATGACAAAAGGAACAACGTATGTTGTTATGCGGTCTGACCGATAAAGATCTTCGTAGAATATGTGGGAGCCAATATGAGCATCCAGGTTCCGCTATTGGTTATTGACCGGTGACATGTCTCGGTCATGTCTACATTATTCTCGAACCCGTAGGGTCCGCACGCTTAAGGTTTCGATGACAGTTATATTATGAGTTTATGAGTTTTGATGTACCGAAGTTAGTTCGGAGTCCCGGATGTGATCACGGACATGACGAGGAGTCTCTAAATGGTCGAGACATAAAGATTGATATATTGGACGGCTATATTCGGACACCGGAAGTGTTCCGGGTGATTTCGGAGAAAACCGGAGTGCCGGAGGGTTACTGGAACCCCCCGGGAGAAGTAATGGGCCTTATGGGCCCTAGTGGAGAGAGAGAGAGGGGCGGCCAGGGTGGGCCGCGCGCCCCCTCCCCCTCTGGTCCGAATTGGACTAGGAGAGGGGGGCGGCGCCCCCCTTTCCTTCTCCCTCTCCCCCTTCCTTTCCCCCTCCTAGTAGGAGTAGGAAAGAGGGGAGTCCTACTCCTACTAGGAGGAGGACTCCTCCTCCTTGGCGCGCCCTAGGGCCGGCCGGCCTCCTCGCCTTGCTCCTTTATATACGGGGGCAGGGGGCACCCCTAGACACACAAGTTGATCCTCGTGATCGTTTTCGTAGCCGTGTGCGGTGCCCCCTTCCATCATACTCCTCGATAATATTGTAGTGGTGCTTAGGCGAAGCCCTGCGGCAGTTGAACATCAAGATCGTCACCGCGCCGTCGTGCTGACGGAACTCTTCCCCGACACTTTGCTGGATCGGAGTCCGGGGACCGTCATCGAGCTGAACGTGTGCTAGAACTCGGAGGTGCCGTAGTTTTGGTGCTTGATCGATCGGGCCGTGAAGACGTACGACTACATCAACCGCGTTGTCATAACGCTTCTGCTGTCGGTCTACAAGGGTACGTAGATCACACTCTCCCCTCTCATTGCTATGCATCACCATGATCTTGCGTGTGCGTAGGAATTTTTTTGAAATTACTACGTTCCCCAACACGGTACTACCGCGTCGTCGAATGGGCGTGGGGGTTATGACTCGGGCAGGGGAGTTCCAACTCGCCATACCCATTCTCTTGTCTCTCTTCCCACATCTGTCTCTCTCTCTTGCTCAAGAACGGTGCCGGAGGTCCTCGCCGGATCTCCATCTCCGGTCACACTCCTCGGATTCCGACCAGTGGGATCGTTCCCCACCACTTCCTCTTGCCATGGAACAAGGTTTTTCCCCAAATCCCTCTCTTTCTTGGTTGTTCTTTCGCTTCTAGGTTTTTGGGGAGATGCATGTTGTTCTTGAGATTTTAGGCCAAATCTGTGCAAGAGTAGGATGTAGGAGAGTCGTGTTGCATAGGAATTATTCTTGATATGTTATCCTGTGATAGATTTGATTAACCGTAGTACCGCCGTGGTTTCGCGGTCTTTCTCAGATTTGAACTACTTCCGATCTGTCGCGGTGCGGTACTACCGCGTCTCATGTGCGGTACTACCGCTCGTACGGTACTACCGCCCGTCAGGTGCGGTACTACCGCGCTAGCTGTGGCACTAAGATCCTACTACCGCTCCCAGACCTGGCACTACCGTGACCTCACGCAGTACTACCGCGACTAGGAGTGGTACTAAAATCTTAGTACCACAGCACTTGGCAGTTCTACCGTTAGGGTAAAATCTCTCTCATGGCAATTATCATGTGTGCTTCCTACCTGTTTCTTTTGCTTTGTTGTGGTCTTTGCATTGATCTTTCTTGCTTGTCGTGTGTGTTTTGCACTTTGTGTCTCAGGTGGTGGCTCTCGCCGTTACAATCCCAGCCGTGACACTGGCTCCAAGCGACTGCGCAATCCTCAAGATGAAGCACCAGAGGGCTCCAATGCCCCCAAACGCAATGTCAAGACCACTGCCAGCAAGCAAAAGGAACCTGCTAAGGGCATGGACGAGATTCCCCTTAATGAGTACGTCGAACGCCGGAAGATCAACCCTTATGTGAATCCTCGTGATATCCTCAGAGGCACTGAGTTGTTTTGGACCAAGCAACAGGCTCTCATTTATCTGGATGTGATCAAGAACAAGCAGAACACCCATGTGGATGTCAAGTGGATAGACATGAATCACATGAGGAAGGACAAGTTTCATGACTATTTTGGAGAAGCTCTGGACTTGGTGGAGCAGTTCTCTATTGAGCCTGTGATCTCCTTCCACCTTGACTATGACCCTGAGCTTATCTGCCAGTTCTTTGCCTCAGTTTACTTTCACCCCGGGGAAGAGCGGAGGATGACCTGGATGACCAATGGCCATCAGCTGTCTGCTACATGGAAGGAGTTCATGGGTCTGCTCCACATTCCTGATGACGGGCTTCTAAAAGTGCGTTATATCGACTAGAGGGGGGGTGAATAGGCGATTTTTACGAAATTCTTCACTGATGAATTTGCTGGTGAGGAAACTCCTTAGCGAATAACTACTAGCAGCGAAATAAGTACTCAAAAGTAAACATAACAGAATACAAGCATAGTCATCATGATGAAATGAAGACAGGCACAGAGTATAGGAAGCGTAAACACAGGATAACACAGGATGAAGACAAACAAACTGAAGAAATTGAACTGAGGAAATTGAGAAAGTCTTCAGTCAAAGTCTTCAAACATAGATATGAACAAACACATAGCACAGTTATGAGGAAATGAAAGAGTTGAGGAAATAGAACCAGTAAGCTCGGTGAAGACAATGATTTGGTAGACCAGTTCCAACTGCTGTCTCAGTTGTACGTCTGGTTGGAGCGGCTGAGTATTTAAACTCAAGGACACACAGTCCCGGACACCCAGTCAAGGACACTTAGTCCAAGACACCCAGTCCTCACCGTATTCTCCTTGAACTAAGGTCACACAGACCTCGTCCAATCACTTGTGGTAAGTCTTCAGGCGACTTCCAAACCTTCACAAACTTGGTCACTCGGCGATCCACAATTCCTCTTGGATGCTCTAGACCATGACGCCTAACCGTGTGGAAGAAGCACAGTCTTCAAAGGTAACAAGCGTCGGATCCACTCAGGATCAATCTCTTCAGTGATGCTCAATCACTTGGGGTTTGTAGGTGTTTGGGTTTGGGGTTTTTGGTTTTTCCTCACTTGATGATTTTCGCTCAAAGTCCTCGGAGGATGGGTTGCTCTCAAATGACAAGTGTTAGTTTCTCTCGGAGCATCCAACCAGCTAGTGGTTGTAGGGGGCGGCTATTTATAGCCTAGGGAGCAGCCCGACATGATAAGACATAAATTCCCTTCAATGAAATGACCGTTAGGTGGATAGATATTTTGGGACAGCTGGCGCATAGCACAGCAACGGTCGGAATTTTGAGTAGAAAAATCCTCAGGGCTATCATGTTCCTCACTGTGTAGGCAATCCGCACTCGCGAAATCCTAACTCCTCAGTCAGGACAAATTTCTCAGAGACCAGAAGAACTTCGTCTCTGTCATTGAAGAAATTGACTGATCTATAAGAGATTTCCAATGGCTTCACTCGAAGGGATTGGTAGGTGTAGGATTTTGAGTTGAGCATCATATGGAAATTTTTCCTTAGTATTTCCTCGACCCCCTTTAACAGTACGGTGTTTCCTATGACTCAAGAAAGAGAAAAACAAAACTACGAAAACGAAAGTCTTCAAGCTTCATATTCCTGGAAAGAATACCAAGTCTTCAAGGTCACACCAATTTCTTCACTTTCAAAGTCTTCAGAAAGTCTTCAGAATACCAAAGTCTTCAGTCGAAGATATTCATTTTTAGGGGTCGACTTTTCCTATAAATATCAAACTCCTCATAGACTTATAGACCTGTGTACACTCACACACGCATTAGTCCCTTAACCTATAAGTCTTGAATACACCAAAATCACTAAGGGGCACTAGATGCACTTAAAATCTCCCCCTTTTTGGTGATTGATGACAATATAGGTTAAGTTTTCAACGGGGATAAACATATGAAGTGTAACTACTGATATTGAGGAATTTGATTGCAAGATATAGAAGAACTCCCCCTGAAGATGTGCATAGTGAGGAATTTGCTTTTGAAGCAATGCACACTTGAAGAGTTGAATCATGGAGATCTCCCCATATATCTTGTAATTCATACACGCATTTAACATATAATATGATGAAATATGGTGCCTGATGAAATATGGTGCCTGATGAAATTCAGCATGCGTGCGATAATATTTAATGAGGAATAAGCATGCAGAATAGTGCAGCAAGAGTATCAGAGCATAGTGCATCAAAAGTATCAGAGCACCATCGGGTTTAAGATTACAACTCGTTCCAATAAAGTTTCAGAAGAACGAGAGTTGTAACTTAGCAAAAAAACGCCCATATAGTAGACCCGCTTGAAGACTAACTCATATTTCTCCCCCTTTGTCATCGAATGACCAAAAGGATCGAAAATGAGGACTAACGGCCCTGAAGATAATCATGTTGATGAAGGAGCACCAGCGTTTTTGGGGTCGTTTGTTGATGTAGGGCCTGCCGCAGTGTCGTCCAAATCTTCATGTTCATCAGTGTCGCGTGATGAAGAAAATGAGCTGGCCACCAGAGAAGGAACTTGGACCTTTTTGAATTTCTTCGGTGGAGGTGCAGACCAGTCAAAATCTTCTTTGAGACCCATGTTCTTCAGATCTTCTTCACCATATAGATGTGACAGGATTGCCCAGGTGCGACCGAAGACTTGATGGAGGTAGTAGTGGTTTTTCTTCACTGCATTGTGTGTAGCAGTCATGTTGTGAAGAAGTGAACCAAACTGACGCTTACTCCATTTGTGATTTCGATCCACCTTCTGGTGAAGACTAAGCAGAAGTTCACGGTCAGTCATCACGCGCGGAGCAGTGGCTTGAGGAGTGGACTTGGGTGCATTTGCATAGTCATGTGTGGCAGAGTCATCATTGGTGGAATAAGATGCAGCTTTGCGAAACTGACCATCCAATGGACGAATGCCTTCATCAATTACAGCTGGTGCCTTGCCCTTTCCATCAACTGAGGAATATGTCTGCTTGAGGACTTCGATTGGGGGCAAGTAGCTGAGGTGATTCTGGAAATCAGCTTTGTAGTTGAGTGAAGACCTTGTCCTGAGGAATCTCATAATCCAAGGTGCATAAGGCTTCAGCTCAAACGGAGACAGTGCAACATTGGCCATAGTCCTCATGAAGAAATCATGATAATTGACAGGAATGCCATGAACGATGTTGAATACTAGATTCTTCATGATGCCAACAATTTCCTCATCAGATGAGTCGTGGCCTTTGATAGGACTAATTGTCCTCGTAAGAATACGATAGACAGTTCTGCGCACGTACAGCAATTCCTTCACGAGGAATTTGGTTCTTGGTGCTTGACCTGGCTTCAAAGGTTTCATCAGCACCTGCATGTAATGATGTGTGAGCTCAGGTTCACTGTAGATGCAGCAAGCTTCTTCAAGGGGAGGACTGAGTAGTAGAGCACGAAGCAATTCAGTGGCTGGTGCAGTGTAGTGAGTATTTTCAGGCATCCAGTCCAGCACCCATGAATTCACATCTTCAGCATATCCGGTGATGTGCAGCGTTGCATAAAATTGAAGAATCAGTTCTTCATTCCAATCGCAGATGTCAGAGCAAAAATTGAGCAGTCCAGCATCATGAAGAACACTCAGGACTGGTGTGAAGCATGGCAGAGATTCCATATCCACGTGAGGAATATGCTCATGGTAGAAAATCTTCTCCTTGTTGAACAACACTGAGGAATAGAAATTGGCTTAACTGGCAGTCCAGAAACGCCTCTTCCTAATGCGAGCAGAGTCATATGGGCTGTAGTCTTCGAAGAATACGTGCTCGCCGAAGAAATCATCAGCCTTGAACTTTTGCTTGCATGAGAATGAATCCTTTGGCTTCGGTAGAGGAGTGTCAGTGAGTTGCATCACGACCTCAGGAATCTCAATCGCAGGTTCTTCAGGCTGAGGAATTTCTGGTTCCTCCTTAGTGGCAGTCTGCGTAGTTGGTTGTTCAGTAGCAGCAGTTTCATCAGCGCTAGTGGCTGGATTTTCCTCATGGACAGATGCAGTGGGATGAGTTTCTTCAGAGCCCATGTGAACAGTTTGTGTGGGGGACTGAGGAATTTGCTGTAGAGGAGTGAACATTGGAGAGTTTGGATGCTGACTTTCCCAGAATTCATCACTAATTACGGGTGTGGAGCAGCCAATGTCCACATCATCATCTTCCATTTCTTCAACGCCAGCCTCTTCAGTTGTGAACTGAGGCACATGCGAGGAGATGATAGGTGTTGAAGGGATCGCATCCACTTCAATTTCTTCATCCAATGGTTCAGACGAAGCAGCAGAAGGAGTTTCTTCATCAGATCCGCTAGGGATCACATATTCTTCATCAAAAGGAACAAGGTCATTTGATGGCCTGGTTGAGATGGGAACATCAACAATCGGATTTGCAAATGAGCTTGTCATAGGCTTCATTTTCTTCGGAGCTGAAGAATCTAAGGCAGCTGATGCTTTCCTTTTTTTCACTGCAGCACGCTCTGCAGCCTTGGTCTTCTTCACATCTGATGCAGATGGAAGGATTGGAGGTGAAGTTGGTGCAGGAGCAGCTGAGGAATCTGGTTGATTTTCTTCAGGTACAACTGATGCAGTTGCCCTGAGTTCTTCAGTTTCTTCAGGCACACCACTAGTGGGTGCCCTGGCAATTTCTTCAGCGGCTGGAATGCAGTCATTAGCCCTGGAACTCACATTATCTTCAGTAGCCTGATTGTCATCAGCGGTGCTGACATTTTCTTCAGTAGGCTGAGCAGATGTTTCAGCCTGAGGAATTTCCTGTTGCGTTGGGGCTGCAACATTTGAAGTGAAGTTATCCGCAAGTTTCACAAAACGAACCTTGGCTCCAAGCCAATCAGCGCGATATGCATCAAAGTCATCACTGAGTTTCTTAATCTCAGTCCGAGTAGTGACAAGTTCTTCAGTTGTCATAGAGACAACGTTTTTCTTCAGATAGCGCTCTTTCTTGTACTGCGCTTTCTTGATCTGCCTGGCCTTCTCAAATTTCCACTTTTCTTCTTGAATGAAGTGGGTCAGCATGTGACTCTGGCCAGGAGTCAGCTTGAAGTCAGGCAAGGGAGTGTTGGGGTCCTTGTGCCAATCATCAATGTAGTCGAGGATCAATTTGGGATCCAAAAGCAGTGGCACCACTGATCCTTTGACTCTAGCGGCCCTGACTTGCCTATCTCTGATGATTTTTGCAAGTTCATCATCATCAGCTTCGTCTTCATCAGACAGCACTTGAAAAGCGACTTGCTTCTTTTGAGGACTTGGGCGTGGACCTCGTCCAGCAGTGGCCTTTGTCTTCAGTAGTAAGGGGCCAGCTGAGGAACTTGGTGCAGCTGAGGAACTAGCTGAGACACCTGAGGCAATGGAGATGCCGTCTGTCCTTTGGCACGAAGCGAGATGCACAGGTGCTGAGGATTTGGTCGAAACAACTGAAGGTTTTGGCGAAGGAGCTGAGGACTTTGGAGGAACATGAGCAGCATGAGGAAGTGGCCGTGAGGTCTTTGATGATTCTGGCCGTGAGGGCATTGCTGATGAAGCACTTGGCTTGTGCGCAGGCTTCTTTGACATAGCCTTCTTTGGCTTGACAGCAAAGGCCTCAGCAGAGGCAGCAGCAGCGGCAGACTCTTCATTGAATTTCCTCACTACTTCTTTGGCTTGCTTAGCCAACTTGCCTCGGCGCTTGGCCCATTCATCAGGATAGTCCTCACCTCGTTTGAGGCTGGTGGGATCAGCAATTTTGCCAGGTGCCAATGGTGCTCTTGGACATGGAGGATTGAGTGCGAATTTCTTGATATACTTAGGAGTGACATATCTATACTCCCTCCATTCTCTTGCCCATCTCCTCTCTATCTTCTGAATGCGCACTTTGCGCTCATTCTTGGTTTCCTCAGTAGGTGTGCAGTACCCAGCATATATGTCATTAGGGATCTCAAACGTTGTATTTACCTCAGGCCTCTTTCCTCCCTTCTGTGGCCTTTTACCATCAGCCATTTTCTTCAGTTGAGGAATTTGAACAATCGAATTCTCTGAAGAAGTATGCAACTTTTCTTCGAGGAACGCTGGAAATGAGTTAAGTTGATGAGAACCTAGTGATTCAGCAGCTGGCATGTGTACCTGTGAACAGAGTATAGTTGCGAGGAATTTGGAGAGGTCATATGCGTTCTCAGAAGGTTTTTCAAAAAGAACAAGTTTGAGGAATTTGACCGGATGAGTCTTGAAGATTTTCACTAAGCGTTCTTTGTCTTAGGTTCCAGAGTTGTATAGATCGATGATCCACACAATTGAGAAATCTTGAAGAAAAATGATGCTTAGAGAAACGAATCAAGAACAGATGACTTTGTGAGGTGTTTAGTGTGTGAAGATATGAAGAAAAAAACACTTTTGAAGATTTTGTAGATAATCATTCGAATCAACGAGGGCAGTAAAAGTAACTTTTAATTACCCTGGACGAAGAACACGACGAACTGGAGTGAGGAGATGTGAAGTTCGTCTGTGCAGATCTTCCACGCCCTAACTTGGCGGAGGAAGACGGCTACGGCGGTGGTGGAGTGAAGATGTCCGTGGTCGGCGCGAGTACGTCGGTGACGAGGTCGAGGCAGTGAAGCTCTTCCTCACCGATGGCGATGAAGTAGCGACGACGCTAGGGTTTGAGAAGCTCAAGCTGGAGAGAGAGATCGAGCGGAGTAAAAGAAGTGAAGGAGGGAAGGAGGGGTATTTATAGCCACAGTGAAAAACTGCTCGCCCGAAGAAATTGGACGAACGTGCCCCTGACCCTTCTCATTCGCATGACATGTGTCACCCACGTAGTGAGAGGTGGAGATCGTGTTAGATCGTGGGTGAGTGGATAAGTGTATCATGGGATGCGGAACGGTTTGAGCGGCAAGACCGAAAATTTCGATAAGATAGGTTTTAAAGTTCCGTTCACAATTTCGTCAGCTGACAAGGACACAGTGAAGATTTTGAACGAGTTTCAAATAGAACGCACATGAAGAATTTGTGAACAGATTTGGTTGAGTATAGCATAGAGGGGAAGGGTCCGATCACATTCACTTAGCAGAAACCAACTTGAAGAAATAGCAATAAGTGAATGCTGTAGAGGACATAAACTCATACATATATATATAGCCAATGAAGAAAAACGACGGAACCAGTGAAGACTATGCAAGGTTGAAGAATATGAATAATTTGAGGAATTTCAACTTTTGGTGGTGGCGTGACCCACCGTATAAGAATGATGATTTCAGTCACCGCGTACAATTATCGTAGGGTTCTGAGAATCAAATTCTTCGTTAATTTCTTCACACTAATAGTGTTATTCTTCATTGATTGAAGAAAAATGTTTCTTCATGTGCTACACATCTAAGTCATCAATTTTGCACAAGAGTTAGGATGAGTGTCCTTTTCACAGAACATTCGAATATTCTAGGATATTTAGCTCACACCGCAACTTGCTAAATCTCTTCTCATCCAAGGGCTTTGTGAAGATATCGGCTAGCTGTTCTTCAGTCTTCACATGCTCAATAGAAATGTCGCCCTTCAACACATGATCACGAAGAAAATGATGACGAATCTGAATGTGTTTTGTCTTCGAGTGCTGAACTGGGTTGTGAGCAATCTTGATGGCACTCTCATTGTCACAGAAGAGAGGCACATTCTTCATGTTGACACCGTAGTCCTTGAGAGTTTGCTTCATCTATAGCAATTGGGCACATCAAGAACCAACGGCAATGTACTCAGCTTCAGCAGTAGATAGTGATATGCAGTTCTGTTTCTTCAAGGACCAACAGACCAAAGATCGTTCGAGGAAATGATATGTACCAGATGTTGACTTGCGATCCACATGATCACCAGCATAGTCAGAGTCAGAATATCCAACAAGATCAAAAACCGAGCCCTTGGGGTACCATAATCCAAGTGTTGGTGTGTGAGCTAGATATCAGAGAAAATGCTTCACAGCCTTATGGTGTCATTCCTTCGGTGCAGCTTGAAATCGAGCACACATGCAAACACTAAGCATTATATCTGGCCTAGATGCACATAAGTATAATAAGGAACCTATCATGGAGCGGTATACCTTATGATCGAAGTCAATACCATTTTCATCGGTGCACAAATGGCCATGTGTGGGCATAGGAATTTTGACGCCTTTGCAATCTTGCATGCCGAATTTCCTCAGTACATCCTTGAGGTATTTCTCCTGAGATATGAATATGCCATTGTGTTGTTGACGAATTTGAAGACCTAAGAAGAATTTCAACTCTCCCATCCTAGACATTTGATATTCTTCACTATCATATAGGCAAATTCATCACTATAACATTGGTCAGTACAGCCAAAGATAGTATCAGCAACATATACTTGGCACACAAACAATTCACCATCATAAGATTTAGTGAAAAGAGTAGGGTCGAGTGAACCGGGTTTGAAGCCTTTCTTCATGAAGAGTTCCTTCAAGGTATCATACCAAGCCCGTGGGGCCTGCTTGAGGCCATAGAGGGCCTTGTTGAGTCTGAAGACTTTGTCAGGATTCTTTGGATCTTCAAAACCTGGGGGTTGAGCAACATATACTTCTTCCTCAAGCTTACCATTGAGGAATGCACTTTTCACATCCATTTGATACAAAGTGATATCATGATGGTTAGCATAAGCAAGTAATATGCGAATAGCCTCAAGTCTAGCAACAGGTGCAAAAGTTTCATCGAAATCAATTCCTTCAACCTGTGTGTAGCCTTGAGCTACAAGCCGTGCCTTATTCCTCACCACAAGGCCATTTTCATCTTGCTTGTTGTGGTAGATCCACTTTGTGTCGATGATATTGTGCTTGCGAGGATCTGGACATTTGACCAGTTCCCAGACATTGTTAATCTCGAACTGATGTAATTCCTCTTGCATGGCCTGAATCCACTCAGGCTCCAGAAATGCTTCATCTACCTTAGTGGGCTCTGTAATAGAGACAAAAGCATACTGCCCACAAAAGTTAGACAAATGTGAAGCTTTTGAGCGTGTGAGAGGACCTGGCACTTTGATGTCATTGATGATCTTTTCAACTTGCACTTCTTTTGCAATGCGAGGATGAGCTGGTTGTCGTTGAAGAATTTGATCGGTGTTTTCTTCAGTACCATTTTCTTCAGCATTTTCTTCAGGTGCATTAGCTCGACGTTCTTCATGTTCTGGAATGAATTCTTCAGCAGATTCTTCAGTAGGAATGACATCCTCAGTAGCCTTGAACTTGATAGTTTCCTTAGGTGCTGGTTCATCTATCACAGTAGGTAGGTGCTCTCTTTGCGAGCCGTTAGTTTCATCGAACCGCACATCTACAGTTTCAACAACTTTGTGAAGAACGTTGTTGAAGACTCTGTAGGTGTGCGAGTCCTTTCCATAACCAAGCATAAAACCTTCATGTGCTTTCGGTGCAAATTTTGAGTTGTGATGAGGATCTCTAATCCAACATTTAGCACCGAAGACTTTGAAATAACTTACATTGGGTTTCTTATTAGTGAGGAGTTCATAGGCAGTCTTTTTGAAGAATTTGTGAAGATATACTCTGTTGATGATGTGGCACGCAGTATCAATTGCCTTAGTCCAGAAACGACGAGGCGTTTTGTATTCATCAAGCATAGTGCGAGCCATCTCAGCAAGAGTCCTGTTCTTGCGCTCCATGATGCCATTCTGCTGAGGAGTGTAAGGAGCAGATAACTCATGAGTAATACCAAGTTCATCAAGATAGTCATCGAGACCAGAATTCTTGAACTCAGTGCCATTGTCACTTCTGATGTGCTTGATCTTCACACCAAAGTTGGTTGAAGCCCTCGAGGAAAATTGTTTGAAGACTTCCTGCACTTCATGTTTGTAAGTAACAAGGTGTACCCATGTGTAGCGAGAATAATCATCAACAATAACAAAGCCATATTGAGATGCTTTATTTGAAATAGCAGAATAATGATTAGGACCAAAGAGATCCATGTGAAGCAATTCAAATGGGCGAGTGGTGGTCATGATAGTCTTCGCTGGATGCTTGGCCTTGGTCATCTTCCCAGCTTCACAGGCTCCGCATAGGTGATCCTTGAGGAATTTGACATTCTCGATGCCAATGACATGCTTCTTCTTCGCAAGCGTGTGCAAATTTCTCATGCCTGCATGACCAAGTCGTCGATGCCAGAGCCAGCCTTATGAAGCTTTTGCAAGTAAGCACACAACTGGTTGTGGTCCTGTAGAGAAATCAACAATATACAGGTCTCATCTCCTAAAGCCTTCGAAGACTTTGGAATTGTCAGCTTCCATAACCACAACACAACGGTACTTGCCAAAGACAACAACCATATCAAGATCACAAAGCATTGAGACAGACATAAGGTTGTATCCTAAGGACTCAACAAGCATGACTTTGTCCATGTGTCGATCCTTTGTAATCGCAACCTTACCTAGACCCAATACCTGACTTTTGCCTTTGTCAGCAAAGATGATATGCTTCATATGCGATGGAGATAATGGAGCATCCATCAATAGATTCTTGTCACCAGTCATGTGGTTTGTACATCCACTATCGAGGACCCACTCAGTGGCTTTGGGTTGATCATCCTGCAGATGAATTAGTGCAGCTTACAAACTTATATACTTCATCAGTGAAGAATATGACATTAATTCATCAGATCAATTTCATCACGTAAAAGAACTAATAACGCAATATGAGGATGTGAGAAATGAAAGTTCATTTCTTCATGGTTAGCATGCGTCCTTTCAGGCATGCTCAGGTCTCCAGCAAATTCTTCAGACGATTATGTGCGTCTGGAGACCTGACCCTGCAGAAGAGATTAGTTCTTTTTCTTCACCACCCACATCTGAAGGGGTGGCAAAGAGTTCATCATTCCGCGAGCTCCATACGAGAAGGATGGCATAGAAGCCAGTCCATTTTGTTTCACATAAAAGGGGTTAGAGTAAGTATAAGAGTATGCAGAGAAATTCTTCGAGGACTTATGGACATAATGATTTGAAGAATAATGCATATATCCATAATCCTTAGATCTTCCCTGCGAAACAGATGGGTTAGCACGATGATGTTCATATGAGGACTTTGATCCGTATGAGGAATTTGATCTGGGGTTCCTATTCTTCACAGGTGGTGTCATGATGACATTCACCTGAAGATTCTCAAGACATCTTTTGGGAACCCAGATTTTCTGCATAGGGGAGCCGTTCCGGCAGTTAGTGCCAACATATCTAGCAAATACTTCACCATTCTGATTTTTGAATAGCTTATAGTTGGAGTCAATTGACTCATCATCAGAATGAGGAGATTCACGTGCAAATCCAGATAAGTTAGATGGATCAACTGGAGGTCCCTTTGCAGCAACCCATGTAGTTTTGGGGTACTGCTCAGGCTTCCAGTATGTACCATCAGCATTGAGTTTCCTCCAAAGGCGATACCCTCTTTCCTAGGGTTCCTGTTGAGGATCTGCTTTTTAAGCACATCACAAAGAGCCTGATGCCCTTTGAGGCTTTTGTACATGCCTGTCGTGTACAATTCCTTCAGCCCTGCATCGTCAGTGATACTAGCAATGTCCTCAGATGAGGAATTAGTGATAGCAGAGGCATGTGAAGAATTTGAAACATTAGCAACATTTGAACATTCAGGTGAAGAATTAGCAGATTCACGTTCAATGCACTTCAAGCATGGTGGAACAAATTCTTCCTGAGAAGCGCTGATTTGTTGAGCAAGTAATGAATCGCGCTCCTTCTGAAGATCTTCATAACTCACTCTTAGCTTCTCAAGGTCTTGCTTTCTTTGAGGAAATTCATAAGAAAGCTTCTCATGATCCGATAAGAGAGTGTTATGATGACTTTGAAGGTTGTCAAGCTTGGACTGAAGTCTCTGAAGATTTTCAGTCAAAGTTTCAGTGCGATCCATTTCTTCACCCAACATATCATCACTTTTATTTAGCATGTTTTGAACCTTTTCTAAAGCCCTTTGTTGTTTTATAGCAATCTTAGCAAGTTTAGAATAGCTGGGTTTAAGGTTTTCATCTGATTCATTCTCACTTGATTCAGAGGAGGTATATTTGAGTACCTTGGCACCCTTTGCCATGAAGCAATAGATGGGAGCGTAGTTATCATCGCCTTCATCAGCCTTGTTGGTGAGGTCATTTTCTTCTGTGTTGAAGATAGACTTGTTGATGAATGAAGTAGCGAGAGCAAGGCTCGCCACTCCGGATTCGGACTCCTCAGATGACTCCTCTTCCTCATTTTCTTCAAATTCAGCCTCAGAGACCATTTCCTTGCCACTGAATGACTTGACCTTCTTGGAGATGCTCTTCTTGTGATATAAAGGCTTGGAGGATTTCGATGATGAGGATTTTGTGGATTTCTTCTTTTTTTTCGCATCATCAGAACTGTAATCCTTGTATTTCTTCTTCTTTGATTCCTTTTCCCACTGAGGACAATCTTGAATGAAATGTCCAGGTTTCTTGCATTTGTGACAGAGCCTCTTCTTGTAGTCACTGGATGAGGAATCATTGCTCCTTGAGGATCTTCCAAGGCGACCACGTCTTGAGAACTTTTGGAACTTCTTCACGAGTAGAGCCAGATCATGGCTCAGTTCTTCAGGATCACCAAGGCTGCTACCAGAGTCTTCATCTTTGGACTCAGATACTGCCTTGGCCTTCAGTGCACGTGTTCTGCCATAGGTTGAACCATAGAGATCTCTCTTTTCAGCAAGTTGGAACTCATGAGTATTTAGCCTCTCGAGAATATCAGCGGGAACAAGTGACTTGTAATCAGCACGTTCTTGTATCATCAATGCGAGAGTGTCAAATGAGGAATCAAGCGATCTTAGCAATTTCTTCACCACCTCATGGTCAGTGATGTCAGTGGCACCAAGTGCTTGAAGCTCATTTGAGATATCAGTGAGGCGATCGAAGGTTTGTTGAACATTTTCATTGTCGAGTCTTTTAAAGCGGTTGAAGAGATTGCGAAGAACATCAACTCAAGAGTCACGCTGAGTCGAGACTCCTTCATTCACTTTGGACAACCTATCCCAGATAAGCTTCGCTATTTCCAAAGCACTCACTCTGCCATACTGTCCTTTGCTCAGATGGCCACATATGATATTCTTTGCTTGAGAGTCGAGTTGCTTGAATCTCTTCACATCGGCAGCATTCAGAGAAGGTGTGACTGAGGGAACACCATTTTCCACAACATACCAGAGATCGTTATCAATTGCTTCAAGATGCATTCACATCTTATTCTTCCAGTAGGGGTAGTCCGTCCCATCGAAGGTAGGACACCCAGCAGAGACCTTGATCATACATGCGATCGACATAACTAAAACTCCAGGCGGTTAAACCAAAATCACACAGAACAAGGGAGTACCTTGCTCTGATACCAATTGAAAGTGCGTTATATCGACTAGAGGAGGGGTGAATAGGCGATTTTTATGAAATTCTTCACTGATGAATTTGCTGGTGAGGAAATTCCTTAGCAAAGAACTACTAGCAGCGGAATAATTACTCAAAAGTAAACATAACAAAATACAAGCATAGTCATCATGATGAAATGAAGACAGGCACAGAGTACAGGAAGCGTAATCACAGGATAACACAGGATGAAGACAAACAAACTGAAGAAATTGAACTGAGGAAATTGAGAAAGTCTTCAGTCAAAGTCTTCAAACACATATATGAACAAACACACAGCACAGTTATGAGGAAATGAAAGAGTTGAGGAAATAGAACCAGTAAGGTCGGTGAAGACAATGATTTGGTAGACCAGTTCCAACTGCTGTCTCAGTTGTACGTCTGGTTGGAGCGGCTGAGTATTTAAACTCGAGGACACACAGTCCCGAACACCCAGTCAAGGACACTTAGTCCAAGACACCCAGTCCTCACCGTATTCTCCTTGAACTATGGTCACGCAAACCTCGTCCAGTCACTCGTGGTAAGTCTTCAGGCGACTTCCGAACCTTCACAAACTTGGTCACTCGGCGATCCACAATTCCTATTGGATGCTCTAGACCATGACGCCTAACCGTCTGGAAGAAGCACAGTCTTGAAAGGTAACAAGCGTCGGATCCACTCAGGATCAATCTCTTCAGTGATGCTCAATCACTTGGGGTTTGTAGGTGTTTGGGTTTTGGGTTTTTGGTTTTTCCTCACTTGATGATTTTCGCTCAAAGTCCTCGGAGGATGGGTTGCTCTCAAATGACAAGTGTCAGTTTCTCTCGGAGCAGCCAACCAGCTAGTGGTTGTAGGGGGCGGCTATTTATAGCCTAGGGAGCAGCCCGACATGATAAGACATAAATGCCCTTCAATGAAATGACTGTTAGGTGGATAGATA
Source organism: Triticum aestivum (assembly GCF_018294505.1). Lineage (NCBI taxonomy): Eukaryota > Viridiplantae > Streptophyta > Magnoliopsida > Poales > Poaceae > Triticum > Triticum aestivum. The sequence goes on along the minus strand of NC_057800.1, from coordinate 23,341,179 downwards.
TTTTGGGACAGCTGGCGCATAGCATAGCAACGGTCGGAATTTTGAGTAGAAAAATCCTCAGGGCTATCATGTTCCTCACTATGTAGGCAATCCGCACTGGAGAAATCCTAATTCCTCAGTCAGGACAAATTCCTCAGAGACCAGAAGAACTTCGTCTCTGTCACTGAAGAAATTGACTGATCTGTAAGAGATTTCCAATGGCTTCACTCGAAGGGATTGGTAGGTGTAGGATTTTGAGTTGAGCATCACATGGAAATTTTTCCTTAGTATTTCCTCGACCCCCTTTAACAGTACGGTGTTTCCTATGACTCAAGAAAGAGAAAAACAAAACTATGAAAACGAAAGTCTTCAAGCTTCATATTCCTCGAAAGAATACCAAGTCTTCAAGGTCACACCAATTTCTTCACTTTCAAAGTCTTCAGAAAGTCTTCAGAATACCAAAGTCTTCAGTCGAACATATTCATTTTTAGGGGTCGACTTTTCCTGTAAATATCAAACTCCTCATAGACTTATAGACCTGTGTACACTCACACACGCATTAGTCCCTTAACCTATAAGTCTTCAATACACCAAAATCACTAAGGGGTACTAGATGCACTTACAGCTTCACACACCCGTTGGTGTTCGCCCCCATGCCAACTCTGAGTCAGCTAACAAGAACTTGCTCCAGCCGTACTATGTTGAGAAGGTGCTTCCCAGTGGCAAGTCGACTTGGGTGTTGAACTCCTTCCTGGATATCATGCATCGCATCTTCCGCAACACTCTGTTCCCACGCATTGGCGACAAGGACAAGGTTCATTCCTATCTGGTGGACATGATGCTCCTGTGCGCGGAGGCACATTCGTCTCAGACTCAGCCACTTGATGTCTCACACATCATGTGGTGTCAGCTTCGGTTTGCAGTGTTCACTCGCAAGGTACCTATCTATGGACCGTACCTGTTTCTGTTGATCTCCACGATTTGGGAGAAGATGTACCCTAGTGATGAGTTCCTTGCTCCAGACTAGATTCGGCGTGAGTCCATCAGTCTCCGCGTCAAGCCCAACTGGGCCAACACTACTACCCGTGCTGAGGCATCTGCTGCTAGGAGGGCTGTTGGTGAGGAGGAGGCTGGTGCAGAGAATGTTGCTGAGGACCATGCTGCTAGGGCTTCCACACCTTCCTCTGAGCCGTCATGGGCCAAGAAGTTGAAGGACAAGATGAAGACTCTCTTCTGCATGCAGGCGAAGGGGCAGTACAGGGCTCACGTGGCATCCAAGGAGAGTCGCCGCCGCGACAAGAAGGTCATGAGGCTCTTTGGAGAGGATGTCTCTAGCGGTTCTGAGGATAACATCATGCCAGAGACTGCATGGATGGCGAAGCAGGGTTACAAGTGGACTAGTTCTGAGGAGGACATCGAGGAGACCGTCCCCGCCGCCGAGTTTGACGAGGAGGACGAGGAGCAGTGGGATGATTTCTCTGCCTGAGCCACCCCGTGTGTGTAGGTGTCCTCTCTGCCTTTTTGGCGTCTCGAGGCCAAAGGGGGAGAGAGTGTAGGGATTTGCGTGTTTGTGAGTCGTGTCATGTTTGGTGTGTTTGCTTTGTCGTTTGGACCTCGTTTGCCTTTGTTTGGTTTGTGCCTTTGAGACTTATCCTTCATATGGTGTAAGACATATGCACTCTATTCTATCTTAGTTAACTTATGTTTGTGTTATCTTGTCTAGTGTTAGCCTTCCTATTGCAAGATATGCCTTGTCTCTATAATATAGGGGGAGCTTTGATCCTAGTATGTGTGTCGTGCAGTCCAAAGCGCCCATCTAGTTGGCACACATCTAGGGAAGCCCGTCTATATTCTAGAGAGGAGGGGTTTGCATTTGCTTTATATTTTTTCCCTTGTGCAAATCCCGTATTGACATCAATCCACCAAAAAGGGGGAGATTGTAAGGGCATATTTATCCCTAAGGTGTTTTGGTGATTGATGACAATGCGTTTGCAGACTAATCGTGTGCCTTGAGTATCCCAGATGTTTCATTGCTAGGCACAAGACGGTTTGGTGCCCCTCGAAGACTCTTGAAGACGGCGTCTTTTCTACGTTTCTTTTTGGTGGATTTGAGTCGTAGGAAAGCCGTACTATTAAGAGGGGGTCCACGTCGGAAAGGTTTGGGTGGAATCATCACGTACACGTTTCCTTCTAGTCCCCTCCTTTCCCCTGCACCTTGGAGCATCCTCCGTTGTTTTATCTTCACCTTGTTCTGGCTGCCGTGTTGGCTTGCGGTAGTACTGCTCCTAGGTGAGTGGTAGTACCGTAGGCACCAGCGGTAGTACCGTGCTGTGGCGCGGTAGTACCGCAGGTGCCCATGGTAGTACCGCTCCTCTCGAGCCGCACTACCGTGGCCCCCAGCCCAAGTACCGCTCCCTCGCGGTAGTAGTGGCGGATGTAATTTTTTACATCCGCGCTACCACGGTAGTACCGCAACCTTCCGCGGTAGTACCATGCTCAGCTGCCAGGCGGTAGTACCGCCCCTCTGCGGTAGTACTGTGTCGGGTTTTTGCTTCTTCCATTTACCAGTGGAAGTAGGCATGGATGTATCCTTATCCGCGCTCTTCCCAGGTTAGGGGCTTCCTGCCTTGCGGTAGTACCGCAAGGGGGAGCGGTAGTACCGCGCCCGCGGCAGTACCGCCCTCAGCACTAGTGCTACAGGTCTGCCCTAACTGCTGTTGGTGCTGTGGTAGTACCGCGGGCCTGCACGGTAGTACCGCGTGGCCTTGTGGTAGTACCGCTTGTCAGCAAGCGGAAGTACCGCGTGGACCTGTGGTAGTACCGCTAGTCTGGGGCGGTAGTACCGCTGGTCGTGGGCTGTTAGGTCGATAACGGTTGGATCTTTGTCCTTAGCTATAAAAGGGGTGTCTTCTTCCTCGAGTTGACTATCTCTTCCAACCCTAACCTCCATTGTTGCTCTAAGATCCATTTTCGCCCGATCTCACTCCCTAGCCAATCAAACTTGTTGATTTGCTCGGGAGTGGTTGAGAGGCCCCGATCTACACTTCCACCAAGAGAAATTTGATTCCCTCCACTAATCCCTAGCGAATCTTGTTACTCTTGGGTGTTTGAGCATCCTAGACGGTTGAGGTCACCGCGGAGCCATAGTCCATTGTGGTGAAGCTTCGTGGTGTCGTTGGGAGCCTCCAATTGAGTTGTGGAGATTGCCCCAACCTTGTTTGTAAAGGTTCGGTCGCTGCCTCCAAGGGCACCAATAGTGGAATCATGACATCTCGCATTGTGTGAGGGCGTGAGGAGAATACGGTGGCCCTAGTGGCTTCTTGGGGAGCATTGTGCCTCCACACTGGTCCAACGGAGACATACTTCCCCTCAAAGGGAAGGAACTTCGGTAACACATCCTCGTCTCCACCGGCTCCACTCTTGGTTATCTCGTGCCTTTACTTGTGCAAGATTATTTGTGCTATATCTCTTGCTTGCTTGTGTTCCTATCTTTGTTGGATCATATAGGTTGCCCACCTAGTTTCATATCTAGACAACATACTTTGATGCAAAGTTTAAATTGTTAAAGAAAAGCTAAAAATTGTTAGTTGCCTATCCCCCCCTCTAGTCAACCATATCGATCCTTTCAATTGTCATATTGCTTTGCATGATCATGTAGTTGACATCATATTTGTGGCAAAGCCACCTCTCATAATTCTTTCATACATGTCACTCATGCATCATCACAATCCCGGTACACCGCCGGAGGCATTCATATAGAGTCATACTTTGTTCTAGTATCGAGTTGTAATCATTGAGTTGTAAATAAATAGAAGTGTAATGATCATCATTTTTTAGAGCATTGTCCCAAGTGAGGAATAAAAAAGAGAAAGGCCATAAAAAAGAGAAGGCCCCAAAAAAAAGGAAAAAAGAGAAAGGCCATAAAAAAAGAGAAAAGGCCCAAAAAAATGAGAGAAAAAGAGAGGAGGGACAATGTTACTATCCTTTTACCACACTTGTGCTTCAAAGTAGCACCATAATCTTCATGATAGAGAGTCTCTTGTTTTGTCACTTTCATATACTAGTGGGAATTTTTCATTATAGAACTTGGCTTGTATATTCCAACAACTGGCCTCCTCAAGTGCCCTAGGTCTTCGTGAGCAAGCAAGTTGGATGCACACCCACTAGTTTCTTTTGTTGAGCTTTCATACATTTATAGCTCTAGTGCATCCGTTGCATGGCAATCCCTACTCCTTACATTAACATCAATCGGTGGGCATCTCCATAGCCCATTGATTAGCCTCATTGATGTGAGACTTTCTCCTTTTTGTCTTCTCCACTTAACCCCCCTCATTATATTCTATTCCACCCATAGTGCTATATCCATGGCTCGCGCTCATGTATTGCGTGAATGTTTATAGGTTTGAGATTACTAAAGTATGAAACAATTGCTTGGCTTGTCATCGGGGTTGTGAATGATGAGAGCATTCTTGTGTGACGAAAATGGAGCATGACTAAACTATATGATTTTGTAGGGATGAACTTTCTTTGGCCATGTTATTTTGAGAACACATGATTGCTTAGTTAGTATGCTTGAAGTATTATTGTTTCTATGTCAATATGAACTTTTGTCTTGAATCTTCCGGATCTGAATATTCATGCCACAATTAAGAAGAATTACATTGAAATTATGCCAAGTAGCACTCCGCATCAAAAATTCTGTTTTATCATTTACCTACTCGAGGACGAGCAGGAATTAAGCTTGGGGATGCTTGATATGTCTCCAACGTATCTATAATTTTTGATTGCTCCATGGTATGTTATCTACTGTTTTGGGAAATATTGGGCTTTATTATCCACTTTTATATTATTTTTGGGACTAACCTATTAACCGGAGGCCCAGCCCAGAATTGTTGTTTTTTTTGCCTATTTCAGTGTTTCAAAGAAAAGGAATATCAAACGGAGTCGAAACGGAACGAAATCAACTGGAGAAGTTATTTTTGGAAGGAAAGCTACCGGATGGACTTGGACCCCACGCCAGGAGCCATGGGAGGTGCTCACGAGGGTGGGGGGCGCCCCCCTAGGGCGCGCCCCCTGCCTCTTGGGGCCCCCGAAGCTCCACCGACGTACTTCCTGCACCCATATATACTCACGTACCCTAAAACTTCCAGAACAGACAATAGATCGGGAGTTCCGCCGCCAGAAGCCTCCGTAGCCACCGAAAGCCAATCTAGACCCGTTCCGACACCCTGCCGGAGGGGGCAATCCTTCTCCGGTGGCCATCTTCATCATCCCGGTGCTCTCCATGACGAGGAGGGAGTAGTTCTCCCTCAGGGCTGAGGGTATGTACCAGCAGCTATGTGTTTGATCTCTCTCTCTCTCTCTCTCGTGTTCTTGAGGTGATACGATCTTGATGTATCGCGAGCTTTGCTATTATATTTGGATCCTATGATGTTTCTTCCCCCCTCTACTCTCTTGTAATGGATTGAGTTTCCCCTTTGAAGTTATCTTATCGGATTGAGTCTTTAAAGATTTGAGAACACTTGATGTATGTCTTGCCGTGTGTATCTGTGGTGACAATGGGATATCACGTGATTCACTTGATGTATATTTTGGTGATCAACTTGCGGGTTCCACCCATGAACCTATGCATAGGGGTTGGCACACGTTTTCGTCGTGATTCTCTGGTAGAAACTTTGGGGCACTCTTTGAGGTTCTCTGTGTTGGTTGAATAGGATTGAGTCTTTAAGGATTTGAGAACACTTGATGTATGTCTTGCATGTGCTTATCTGTGGTGACAATGGGATATCACGTGATACACTTGATGTATGTTTTGGTGATCAACTTGCGAGTTCCATGACCTCGTGAACTTATGCATAGAGGTTGACACACGTTTTCGTCTTGACTCTCCGTTAGAAACTTTGGGGCACTCTTTGAAGTTCTTTGTGTTGGTTGAATAGATGAATCTGAGATTGTGTGATGCATATCGTATAATCATACCCACGGATACTTGAGGTGACATTGGAGTATCTAGGTGACATTAGGGTTTTGGTTGATTTGTGTCTTAAGGTGTTATTCTAGTACGAACTCTAGGGCTGTTTGTGACATTTATAGGAATAGCCCAATGGATTGATTGGAAAGAATAACTTTGAGGTGGTTTCGTACCCTATCATAATCTCTTCGTTTGTTCTCGCTATTAGTGACTTTGGAGTGACTCTTTGTTGCATGTTGAGGGATAGTTATGTGATCCAATTATGCTATTATTGTTGAGAGGACTTGCACTAGTGAAAGTATGAACCGTAGGCCTTGTTTCAACGCATTGCAATACCATTTACGCTCACTTTTATCATTAGTTACCTTGTTGTTTTTATAATTTCAGATTACAAATACCTTTATCTACTATCCATATTGCACTTGTATCACCATCTCTTCGCCGAACTAGTGCACCTATACAATTTACCATTGTATTAGGTGTGTTGGGGACACAAGAGACTCTTTGTTATTTGGTTGCAGGGTTGCTTGAGAGAGACCATCTTCATCCTATGCCTCCTACGGATTGATAAATTTTAGGTCATCCACTTGAGGGAAATTTTCTATTGTCCTACAAACCTCTGCACTTGGAGGCCCAACAACGTCTACAAGAAGAAGGTTGTGTAGTAGACATCATAGTGTCGGTAACTTCACCATCATCGTCAACACGCTGTTGTGCTGACGAAACTCTCTCTCGTCCTCAACTGGATCAAGAGCTCGAGGGACGTCATCGAGCTGAACGTGTGCTGAACACGGAGGTGCCGTATGTTCGGTGCTTGGATTGGTCGAATCGCGAAGACGTTCGACTACATCAACCGCGTTACTAACCGCTTCTGCTTTCGGCCTACGGGAGTACGTGGACACACTCTCCCCTCTCGTTGCTATGCATCACTTAGATAGATCTTGCGCGATTGTACGAGGACAACATTTTTCAGATACTTGTTCAACATTCTTCAAATGTTTATTAAACAGTAGTTTTTGTAATGTATATGTTTACAATATTTTAAAGTAAATATGGGCCCATCGATGTGCAGCTACCTCGACGTGAGCCTTCCCCCAGGTCTCGCTGAACACGAGAAATAGACGCGCCCTTCCAAGAGCAACTAGTTGACGAGCACTCTGAGCGCTCCCTCTTGATCAACGCGAGAAATAGACACTCTCCCATCCAGCAGCAAACCCTCGCCCGCGCCGACGCCATCGTCCATTTTTTCCGGTGACTCTGCCAGCTGCCGGGGCCACAACATCCTCTCTGCAACGCCGCCACCTCCCACGTCGCCCGCCACTATCGTCTTGCCGCCGGGGAACCGACAGCTTCCCAACCCCGCTCCCCCCGACACAGCCGCGGCCGCGACCAAGAAACTGCCTTGCCGCCCCGGCCAGATCCTCACCGGCACGCTCGTCGGACGCCCGCAGGGCAACTAGCTGGTCCGTGTGCGCTGTGACTCCCTTCGCCGGCCGTCTCCTTCATCGGCACTCGCAAGTTGTTCGGCAGTTTGTCAAGGTATAAAATGGACTCCGCCGACGAGTTCTTTTTTCACAATTTCCTTTGCGACTCCGATGATTCGTTGTTCGATGACGAGGAGGAGATATTGGCTACCGTGCTGCTCCATCACCACCTTGCCAGCGCCCGATGTTCCGTGGCTCCATTCCAGGCCACCTTCCGGCGTTTTTTTGGACCCGGCTAAGCCCCCTCTTGGTAGGGCTAGAGCGACAACAAAGAAATGGTCTTCTAAGGTTTGGAAATTTCACTACCTTCTCTCGAAGAGCCGTCCATCTACTTACTGCCCGTGACCGCCTTCCTGTCGCCTGCCTTTGTCTCTCCCCTCTTAGTGAACCCACTTTCATTAGTAAAGCGGTTTTGAATCCGTTCACTTCTTGACTTTCCATGGTTTATTAGAGAGCAGGTGGTTCTCGGTTCCCCGCGTTTGTCTACCCCTTCTGTTCTAGCATTTAATCGCAACCGAGAGAGCGGGCCTTTCCTTCTTTGGAAGGACTATTTTGACACAACAAATCCGTTATTCAAACATCAGAAATTCTGCCATCGTTTCCGTATGAGTAGGCATCTTTTTAACCGTATTAGAGAGGGGGTGGTTGGCTATGATGACTAATTTGAGTGCAAAGATGATGCCGTTGGAAAGATCGATTTCTCCTCTTATCAGAGATGCACTACCGCCATTCGAATGCTTGCATACGGAGTGCTCGGTGATCTCATTGACGAGTACGTTCGTATGAGCGAGTCAACATGCCTAGACTTCTTGTATAAGTTCTGCAAGGCTGTTATTGCTGTGTTTGACCCTGAGTACTTGAGAGAGCCGACTCCTGAAGATACAACCTGTTTGTTGGCGATGAATGCCAGCAGGTGCTTTCCAAGGATGCTTGGCAGCATAGACTGCATGCACTGGAAGTGGAAGAACTGCCCTTCTGCTTGGCAAAGGCAGTATAAGGGCCATGTCAGGGCTTGCACTGTCATACTAAATGTCGTGGCGTCTTAAGATTTCTGGATCTGGCACTTTTTTGGCATGGCCGGATCACACAATGATATCAACGTGCTTCAGCGGTCGCCGATGTTTGCTAGGCTTGTTGAAGGCAAAAACCCACCGGTGAACTTTACTATCAACATCCATAACTACGACAAATGATACTACCTAGGTGACGGTATCTATCCTTAGTGGACCACTATTGTGAAGACAATCCCCAACACTGTCGGGGAGAAGAGGAAAAGATTTGCCCAAGAGCAAGAGAGTGCTAGGAAGGACGTCGAGCGTGCCTTTGGTGTTTTGTAATCTTGATGGGGCATCGTTTTGTATTCTGTTCATACTTGGAGCACGCAGAAACTGTGGGAGGTGATGACTGCTTGTGTGATCATGCACAATATGATCGTAGAAGATGAACGTCCGGAACGCCTGTACGATCAAGGGTTTCAGTTTCAAGGTGAGAATGTTGTGCTTGAGCATTAAGGAGCGGCAACATTTGAACAGTCCATCCAATTTCATCATGACATGCATGATTGGAAAACTCACGTGCTACTGCAAAATGATTTGGTTGAGCATATGTGGGCTCATGTTGGCAACCAATAGATGTATCTTCTTTATTCGGCTTGCAAAAACTATGTGAGACATTTTTTCTTTTATTCGGCTTGTAAAATTATGCTATTTTGTTGAATTGAAACTATGTTATTTGATTATATGTTTGAATGCAAAAGTTGCGTGTGAAACAATGCAAAAAATGAGTTATTTCTTGAAATAGGACGACCAGCCGGTCACGCAGGCACGCGCATATGGATCGGTGCGTTGGACGCACTGCCGGCTCAAATCTAAAACAAGAAGGATAACGGGTAGGCGGCCGATCCAAACAAATAAAAAACGGATAAAAGTGGATAAAAACATAGTCCGTTTGGGTCACCATGTTGGAGTTGCTCTATGGCGAGGACCCGATACTTCCCTTGTTGGTGTTTGACCAAAAAAAAGATGGGCTCTTGGTTCCGTTTTTTGGCAGACTGGTGTCAACGCCGTCGTCTCGCCTTCCTAGTCTCGCCTCGTCTTCGGATCCGCTCCTCTCCGTTGCTCGAGGCGACACATTAATGGAGGAATGCTTGGGGGCTGGGAGGCGACGCCGTAGAAATTGGCTCCCTGTTGCCTTCCTCTCTCCTCCAACCGCGAATAGAGATGGCCTAGGCGAAAGCTCCCCTCTATTCCTCCTCGGACAGGCCATCGACCTCGGCCTTGTTCTGCGCGGTGAGGCGACTAGAGGTACGTGAGGTTACGCGGTGTGAATCTTTGCTGCTTCTCCATCTCTTCTGCTGGCCGGCTCTGATCTCACCCATTCCCTGTCCGTCGCCTCCGATGTAGCTGCTGCGCCACCAAGGACCGCTTCGAGGACCTGCCGGACGACGTGCTCGAGCTGCTCTTGTCGTTCTTGCCCACGCGAGATGCAGTGAGTGTTGGTTTTGATCTGACGGCTTAAACAGGCCAGTTAGATCTATTAGTATAACAGAAAAAAAAAGATAAAGGGATAACGATAAGTGAAGGGGTCCACGTACCAACGTACGTGAGCCTCGATCAGAACTAACGCGCCCTGATCGGGGGCGCCCAAAAACCAACTCAGGTTTTGGGTCCCCTGTCGCCAGCGCCATATTATAAGGGATACGGGAGAGAGCTGGGCACCTGCGAGATCACAATTCACGTAAGGTTTACTCTCCTCCCGATATTCTCTCACCCCATCCGATCAAGGGGAGTGCTGCAGCGACGGGAAGACCTAAGCCAGCCGCCGCCGCTGTCCCTGGGCAGTGCCGGTGGCGTCCTGAAGGAATCAGGACGTCGAGGAGAACATCTACTTCGACTACATCACCCCTGCATCACGCCTGCACCGAGCAGGCGATCATGTCCACTCCCGTGACATGTAAACAAACCCTAAACCCTTCTCTGTTCATGTTGTGAGGTGATCTAGGTGCAATCTGTTCCTGCTAATGGCATCCCAGAGATGCATAATTATTCCAACAATGGTATCAGTCGCCAGATATGATTGCTTTTAGATCCCTATATCATGTTCAGTAAACCAATCTCAAGTTTATGCCCTCTGTAGATCAAGTTTGATTGCTACTGTTTTCTAATGTTGATGTCAATTGCCCACTGTTGATGATGTTTTAATTCCAATTTGCTACGGATCAGTAGTGCCACCTAAGTTCATCAATTCTAATTAATCTAAGTTAAGATCTTATGCTCACCTTCATGTTAAGTTGATTAAAATTGATCATGCTTAAGTACTGTTTCCGTATGCATTAGCAAAATATTAGGCAGAGGGATACACGCAAGTCAACTGTAGCACCCCCTCATGTTTAAGAACCCTAGAATTCATCCCCAATTCGCAAGAACCCTAATTCTGAAATTAGGATTGCTTTTTCCCCACATCAAGCAACTAATGAACACGAATTGGAGAAGCAATGAGGAGAATCCTCACCTAATGCGCCGCGTCGACGTCTATCCCCTTCGGGGCCCGCATGGCCGACACCATGCGAGGACGCCGATGCCGCGACGCCGCCGTCCCTCGGGTCGGCGCGCGGAATGCCACGCCGCTCCCTCCCAACGGAGAGACCGTGCGGTAGGACGCCGTGGGCCGCCGTGCCTCGACGTCGCCGTTCAGCAGGCCGCTGGCCCGCCGGGGTGCTCCTCCCCGCCCCGCTTGGACACGACCCGGGCTGCCATGCTCGACGGGAGAGCGCGCGGACTTAGTCCTGCGCCCGCTACTCCGGCGAGCACCGCCGCCGCGTCGGTATGGACTGGGGTGGCCGGCGTTCTCGTCGCCGCCGTCGACCTCGAAATGGAGCCAGCGGGATCGGGAATCAGATGCAGGGGAGAGGGGGAAACGACCTAGGGTTAGCCCAGGTCAGCTGTTTTTGCTCCGGCCGCAAGCCGCGCGAGCCGTCAGATTCGATCGGACGGCTCACAGTGTCGCGGAGCTATGACCCGGGCCGGCGGGCGTTAATGGGCCATTTTTGGCCACGGGCTTCAGCCCAAGTTGCCTTAGCCCAGCGCATTTTTTTACGGTTTTTTGCTGCTGGGTTTTGGGCCGCTGTATAACCGTGGGTATTTTGGGCCATCGCGTTTTTCTGTGATTTCCAGTGCATGTAAGTTAATATCTTTCATGTTTTGCACTGTTTAAAACAGAAAATGCCTAAAAATAAAATGAACACATTATTATTCTGGGTAAAATTGAACCAACGAGATTTTTTATTCAGGATTTATTATGTGTTTTGCATGATGAATTTTTAGACATCAAAAATAATGATATTTTCTTTTATGTTGATGTTTAAATTAAGAATGAAATGACTCTAATTTTAATTCGGACCAACGTTGTTTTATTATTATGAGTCATCCCCTATGATATTTTAAATCCATGTTTTTTCTGCCCAACGGTGTTTTGACATGGAGTTGAAATTAAATACTTGGCATGTTTGTTTATTTACCAACGTAAATTTATAATCATGCAAGTTTACTTATGAACTTTTATGATGATTTCAGCTTCCGCTCCATTCCGGTCCGACACGATCGAACCACTTACGAGGAGTAACTTCCCTCGTTGGAAGTCCCAAGTCGAATTATGTTTGGGTTGTAACGAATTTGACTATGCCTTGAGGGAAGAAAAACCTGTGGCACCTGTGGCAGGTGTCACAGGGTATGCAGAACTCAAGAAGGAGTATGATGTTAAGATGGAAAAGTGGAATAAGTCCAACCATATTGCGCTTCTCATCATGAAAGCGACAATATCGCCGGACATTTCTGAAGCACTTCCTAAGAAAGATACTGCTAAAGATTTCCTCACTGAAATGGAGGAGCAATTTAAAGGCTCCGACAAAGTGTATGCTCATGAGCTTTTTGCTAAACTTCTTCAGAAATACACTATTGACGGAAATGTTAGGCAGCACATATTGAGGGTGGTAAATGCTTTCACCAAGCTTAAGGCTTTGGAGTGTTCTTTAAGTGAAGCCCTTCTTGTCATAATTATTCTTGAGTCTCTTCCTGAAGAGTTTGAACAATTTAAGGTCAACTATAACTCTCTAAAGGAAAAATGGCCACTCTCTGAGATGACTGCAAGGATCGTCCAGGAGGAAGAAAGGATCATGAGGCAGAAGAAAGACCATGTCTTTCATGTTGGCTCTAACAAGAGAAAGCATGACGGACAAGGTTTCCCTAAGCCTCAGAAAAGGCAAGTCAAGAAAGAAGGCACTAAGCCATTCAACCCTAAGGCATTCAAGGGTAAAGAAGCCGGTGGTTCTTCTTCTGCTCCTAGCAGCTCCACTGCTGGAGAAAATGCTTGTAACTTCTGCAAAGAAGAGGGACACTATCAAAGGGACTGCCCAGGCTTTCTAAAATGGATGAACAAAAGAGGTATTGATGAAATTACTTTTGTAGATGAATCACTTTATGTTGATTTTTCAATAAAGTCATGGTGGATTGATTCAGGGGCAACCACTCACGTTGCTAACTCTATGCAGGGATTCGATACGATCCAAACCATAAGAGGAGGAACAAGAAAACTTAAGGTTGCGAACGGAGTTGAGGCCGATGTTGAAGCTGTGGGATCTCTCACGTTGGAGCTACACACTGGCCACACTCTTAGATTGAATAATGTTATTTATGTGCCTACCTTAAGTAGGAATTTGATTTCAGTTTCTCGTTTAGATGATGATATGTATGAGTGCCATTTTGGCAAGAAACAATTTGCTTTGATCAAATGTAATAAGAATGTAGGCATCGGTGTTAGACGAGGCCAACTATACATGTTATCTCTTCATAATGATTCAGTTATGCATGTGAGTGATGAAATTAATGTTGAGAAGAAATGGAAAGGAGTAAGTAATTCTTCGAAATTGTGGCATTGTCGTTTGGGCCACATTTCGAGGGGGAGAATGGAACGCTTAGTTAAAAATGAAATACTCCTCCCATTAGACTTCTCAGATGCAGACAAATGTGTCGACTGCATTAAAGGAAAATTTGCAAAAACAATTAAGAAAGGAGCAGTTAGAGCCACAAGGGTTTTAGAATTAATTCACACCGACATATGTGGACCCCTTAATGTTAAGTCTGTAGATGGTTTTGATTCGTTCATTACATTCACAGATGACTTTTCCCGCTATGGGTATATTTATCCCATACGTGACCGATCGGAAGCTTTGGAGAAATTCAAAGTCTATAAAGCGGAGGTTGAAAATCAACTGAACGCAAAAATCAAAGTTGTACGGTCTGATCGCGGGGGAGAGTATTATGGTAGGCATGCTCCTTATGGGCAGATTCCTGGACCTTTTGCCAAGTTCTTATCTGAAAATGGAATCATTGCTCAGTACTCAATGCCTGGTGAACCACAACAAAATGGTGTGGCCGAGCGCCGCAACCGCACCCTTATGGATATGGTGCGAAGCATGCTTAGTCACTCGAGTTTACCAGTAAGCCTTTGGATAGAGGCATTAAAGACAGCTGCACACATACTAAATCTTGCTCCAACTAAGTCAGCACCTAACACACCTTACGAGATGTGGGCGGGAAAGAAACCGAGCTTGAATTACTTACGGGTGTGGGGTTGCCCTGCTGAAGCTAGAGTTTTCAATCCACAACTTAAGAAACTGGATCCAAAAACAGTTAGCTGTTTCTTCGTTGGATACCCTCATAGGGGAAAGGGATATCGTTTTTATTGTCCAAGACACACCACCAAGTTTGTGGAGACTAGACAAGCGGTATTTTTTGAGGATAATGAGGTCACAAATTTAAGGGAGATCAATCTTGAGGAGAAGCGGGTTTGTGTTCCATCCCCGACTATCCAAGAGATTGTTTTTCCAATACGAAGAAATGTGACATCTGATGATCCTGAATCTCACGGTTCAGTCTCTCAGTCGAATGGTGATCCAGAAACTAATAATGAGAATCCAAACACAAATGAGGATCTCCGAGAAAATAATGAAAATGATGATGTTCCACCACCACCTCCGCCCATGGGTAGACCACGACGTGAGAGGAAGAAAGCCATATCAGATGATTATATCACTTTTTTGATGGAGGACATGAATGATATGGGAAAGGTGGAGGATCCAACCTCATATAAGGAAGCCATTAAAAGCGAAAATTCGTCCAAATGGTTGGTTGCCATGGAAGACGAGTTGAAATCTATGGGCTCAAACGATGTATGGGACTTAGTAGAAGTTCCCGATGGAGCTAAGAAAGTAGGCTGCAAGTGGGTCTACAAAACCAAGTATGATTCCAAAGGGAATGTCGAACGGTTCAAGGCAAGGCTAGTGGCAAAAGGGTATACACAGAGAGAAGGCATTGATTATAAGCAAACTTTCTCTCCTGTGTCAACCAAGGATTCTTTCAGAATCATAATGGCATTAGTAGCTCATTACGACCTGGAACTACACCAAATGGATGTTAAAACGGCATTTCTAAATGGTGACTTAAAAGAAGATGTCTACATGGCTCAGCCAGAAGGCTTTGTTGTGGAAGGAAAGGAACATTTAGCATGTCGTCTAAAGAAATCAATTTATGGCTTGAAGCAAGCTTCAAGAGAGTGGTACCTCAAGTTTGATAAAATTATCAAAACTTTTGGTTTCACCGAAAATGTTGTGGACAACTGCATATACGTTAAGTTTAAAGGCAGTAGGTTCACATTTTTAGTCCTATACGTTGATGACATATTGTTGGCATGTAGCGATAAGGATATGCTGCATGAGACCAAGAATTTTCTGTCATCCAGTTTTGATATGAAAGATCTTGGTGAAGCCTCGTATGTCCTCGGCATCGAGATTCATCGAGATAGGTCCAGAGGAACGTTAGGACTATCTCAAAAGGCATACTTTGAGAGAGTACTGAAAAAATTCAATATGCATAAGTGCTCACCCTCACCTGCTCCTATAGTTAAGGGCGATAAGTTTGGGACATTTCAATGTCCGAGGAACCAATGTGAAACTGATCAGATGAAGTCGGTTCCTTATGCTTCAGCTGTTGGAAGCATCATGTATGCTCAAGTGTGTACACGCCCAGACTTATGTTTTGTAACCGGGGTGCTTGGCAGATACCAATCAAATCCAGGACCGGACCACTGGAAGGCCGCAAAGAAAGTCTTGCGTTATATGCAAGGAACTAAGGACTTCATGCTTACATATAAAAGAACTGATAACCTAGAAATTGTTGGTTATTCAGACTCTGATTTTGCCGGGTGTGTGGATAGTATGAGATCCACGTCAGGTTATATATTCACACTC
Source organism: Triticum aestivum (assembly GCF_018294505.1). NCBI lineage: Eukaryota > Viridiplantae > Streptophyta > Magnoliopsida > Poales > Poaceae > Triticum > Triticum aestivum. The sequence goes on along the minus strand of NC_057800.1, from coordinate 23,325,443 downwards.
GCGGGAGGAGCTATATCGTGGAAAAGCTCCAAACAAACGTTAACTGCTGGATCTACGATGCAAGCAGAATTTGTAGCATGTTATGAGGCCACCGGGCAGGCTGTATGGCTAAAGAATTTTATACCCGGACTTAAAGTGGTTGACAGCATATCTAAACCAATTTTATTGTACTGCGATAATGAACCAGCAGTTTTCTATACGAGTAACAACAGGTCAAGTAATGCTGCCAGACACATTGACATAAAGTATCGTGTTGTGAAAGATAGAATCCAGGATCAAACAGTTGATGTTAAACATATAAGAACGAAGCATATGCTTGCGGATCCGCTAACAAAAGGCTTACCACCCAGTATCTTTCGTGAGCATGTTGCCGGCATGGGACTACTGGAGGCCTGATGATTCTGGAATAAGAGGACCATTAAAATAAACCACTCCCCAATTAGTAAAATGTTTTCCATTTCGAAATAGGCGGGTGTACTATAAGTGTTGAGGTTCTATGGCGTTTTGAGCTGTTGTAACACCTCACTTTGGTACATCATTCCTATGTAGAATGGGCGAATGAAGTTAAGCCTAACGATCAAGGGGGAGAATGTTGGTTTTGATCTGACGGCTTAAACAGGCCAGTTAGATCTATTAGTCTAACAGAAAAAAAAAGATAAAGGGATAACGATAAGTGAAGGGGTCCACGTACCAACGTACGTGAGCCTCGATCAGAACTAACGCGCCCTGATCGGGGGCGCCCAAAAACCAACTCAGGTTTTGGGTCCCCTGTCGCCAGCGCCATATTATAAGGGATACGGGAGAGAGCTGGGCACCTGCGAGATCACAATTCACGTAAGGTTTACTCTCCTCCCGATATTCTCTCACCCCATCCGATCAAGGGGAGTGCTGCAGCGACGGGAAGACCTAAGCCAGCCGCCGCCGCTGTCCCTGGGCAGTGCCGGTGGCGTCCTGAAGGAATCAGGACGTCGAGGAGAACATCTACTTCGACTACATCACCCCTGCATCACGCCTGCACCGAGCAGGCGATCATGTCCACTCCCGTGACATGTAAACAAACCCTAAACCCTTCTCTGTTCATGTTGTGAGGTGATCTAGGTGCAATCTGTTCCTGCTAATGGCATCCCAGAGATGCATAATTATTCCAACAGTGAGGACATCCGTGCTCGCTCCCCGCTGGCGCACCCTATGGAAGTCCGTGCCAGCCTTGCGCCTTGACGGTTCTCAGTTCGAGAGTGCCCAGGTTTTCAGCAATTTCGTCAATAAGCTGCTTGAGCACCGTGACAGAACATCCCATCTTCATGAATGTGAGATCTTTTTTATTTCAAAATACTACTATGGGAGGTTCGATCGTGAGGACAAAAACGGTAAGGCACGCCGTGAAGTTGAATCGTGGGTCCAGTATGCTGTCTTGTGCCGAGTGCCAGTGCTTCGAGTTCTAAACTGGGGTGATAATTATATGGAGCTATCCAGCAGCAGTGTCATCTCCAAGCACTTGACAAGGCTAGAGCTTTATTAGCTGGTATTTTACGAAGGCCCTCTAGATCTTTTCAGCTGCGAGGCACTAGAGGTGTTAGAGATGGAGGACTGTACTATCAACCTTGGGGATATCTTACCCAAATCTTTACGACATCTGAAAGCCAGGGAATCAAGATTTTTTCCTGGGACTGGAAATGGGATACACGACGCAATTGCATTTGCTTACCTTTGAACTAGCTGACTGTGTGGGGTGGACTCCGTTGCTTGAGAGCTTGCCATCATTGGTGACATCATTCATCAGGATTAACATGAATTGTGAAGATGTTTGTATGTATAATGAGTACCGTGGGGTGGACTCCGTTGCTTGAGAGGGGTGGACTCCGTTGCTTGAGAGCTTGCCATCATTGGTGACATCATTCATCAGGATTAACATGAATTGTGAAGATGTTTGTATGTATAATGAGTACCGTGGGGATTGTGGTGATGGGTCATGTGAAGGATGCTATGGTGAAGATGATCGTTGTCTACTTCTTGAAGGGTTGGCATCTGCTACGAATTTAGAGCTGATAAGTGAATATTCTGTGGTATGTTTGCTCCTTTTCTAACTCCTTTTGTTGATTGCCATCCAACATTTGCATGCACGTATCAAATAGTATCAACTAACCAAAACATGCATGTTAGACTTGTTTGTAATGTCCAATTGTGTGTTTTTCACAAATAAGTATACTCTTATGGTCATCATGTGACATCTCCAATAATTGGGTTGTGAAGATGGCACTACATTATAATTTATTGATAGTTGATACTCCTCACCTCGTACTATACATAATAAGCATATGATTAAGATATGTTTTTTGACTAGACCAAAAACTTGTAAAATCTGGTTTGTGTAGCTCTCTATATGCTCAAAATTGATTACCTGAAATAAAAACTCAAGAAACCTTATTCAAATCTGCATTACTGAATCATGTTTTCTGAAGTACTGCCTCCTTTCACAAATATAAGATGTTCAGACTTTTTTCTGAATCGGATGTATGTAGACATGTTTTAGCATGGTTGTTCACTAATTTCAGTCCGTGTGTAGTCCATATTGAAATATCTAAAACACCTTATATTTGTGAGCGTAGAGAGTAATAACTTGTGTTGTTTTTAAATTCCCTGCAATTTGTTAAGATTTTCAGAAAGGACTTGAGATGGAACCCTATGTTTAGCAAGCTAAAAACTGTGTTGTTCAATGATTGGTGTCTGACTGCAAACTTTGCTGGACTACTTTACTTTCTTCAGCACACACCAATTCTTGAAAAGCTTGCCCTTCAACTTCCATCTCACGAGGTATATGTTTTTTCATATATGATAGCTTTTGTCGCTGAACCTAACATTTATAGCTGATTCATTTGAGTAAAATCATATGTTTTCAACAGTATTTGGACATCATATCAAGTGGAAGCTACAACCCAGCAGAATATTTCTTGGTGTCGAAGCATCTGAAGGTAGTTGAAATCTATTGTAGGAAGGAGTCTGAATGGATTAATCAAATTGTGAACATCCTTGGTATTCATGGAGTAACTTCTGCGCAAATTAGCATCAAACATGATTTTTGATGTTCTTTCAGTAAGTAACTAATACTACAATTTGCTAATGTTTATGTAGTCTGCATATGTGCCATTAAAATCAAAAAGTAAACCTAATGGACTTTAAATTATTAGTAAATTGAGAAATTAAAAAAGTCTATTTGAATGTTGTATGATATCCACGTTACATATTTTATTGAAAATTATATTTTTCCAAAGGAAGTTTTATATTTTTACTGAAAATGGGATTAGGCCAAAGCAAGTGAAAAAAGAAAATTAGGCAAATGAACAATGTGAGGCATTTGTTCACTATTTAGTTGAAATGGATCATTTTATAGCTCATCTTTCCAAAACAATTTTTTATGCAGTATTTGCTTGACTTCAGTGCCGGTTGCTGTGGACCGTGCCTCCTCATGTTTTGGTCTGCACTTTCATGTGCTCATTGTGCTCTCTATGGTTCACGCAGGGTTCAGTTTCGAGCAGCCGAAGTAGATCAGATGGTCTACTATTCCTGGTTATTCAGGCTTTGGTGTCCCTGAATCAATGTTGGCAGCATAGGCTTTCTACGTTTTGTCTACCTGGATCGTGCGCATGTCCTGTTCCATCCATATGCAGGAAGAACTCCCGTCGAGACGCAGTTTGAGTAGGTTCAAATGTCGATGCAGTAATGTTGCACCTTTGGCCGGTGTCAGGCCTCGACTGATTTACCTATTGAAGGCCTATGATCTATTATATGTTTATAAGCAACTTGTATGTCTAGCTTAACTTGTGTAAAATGGTACCTGCACTGTTATATGGAGTAAACATTCATGACGCCATGATACTGCTTTAGTTTTTTTTGTTGTGATTACTTGGTTTCTTCGCGTCACATGTTTGGCACTCCGCACTTGCTAAGCATGCTTGTTTGTCATTCTGCTCGATCGGTTCTACGGGACGAGAATGAGATCAATGTGCATGCCATTAGCTATATATAAGTAGTTCAACACTTCAATTTGTGGCCTTCATAATACCGAAGTGCAGTTAGTCTGGCTCCATTTTCCGTTAACAATGATCGGTACAAGCTATGTTGCTGGTCATGGCTTGCTTTTGGAGTAACAACCTGCTATGTTGCAACTTGGCTGACTTTCTGGGTGGGCCGAGCATGTCATGGAGTAGAATTATTCCTTTCTCCTGGGCAAGATATCAACGTAGCAAATGCACACTTTGAATGATGGCACAATTTGATTTCTTGCTCTGCTATTCACAGGCAGCAGAGCACACTTTGTTACATTTTTCATGTTTTGCTATTGAGTGCAGAAGAGAGTTAACTAATGCAAATGTGCCATTGATGGTAGTGCAGCCAGGGCCAGGCTCACCCTCTAGAGCACCACATTGGCTCCAGTGAAACACAGTTAATGTAAGCGTCCACGCTACTGGCCAGCTTTACTGAAATCTCTCGTGACGGACCTTCTCTGTGATGATTTCAGTCAGAGATTTTGCAAACCTCACACTCTAAGAGCAGGTTGAAGCTAGTGTATTAGGATTCAATAGATAACTATTACTAGGATCTCTTTATCAGTCCCTACCACTTGTGCGACACACCATGGTGTTGGACTCCTGGTGTATATACGTGTCTCCTGAAATTTATCTGTGGCAGTTCTAAATAAGATATATGATTCGAGATATGCAACTGTTATTCAAAATCTGAAGTATATTTACACTGTTCATAATTTGAGCCAGATTATGTAGACAATTGTAGGCTATTTTTTTTAATTAATACTATTGTTTAGGCTCACTTTTTGTAGACTATTTTTTATTTCGTATTATTTAGGATATAGTTGTTTTTATACATTGAATATAAAACATCATCGACCTCTGCAATGACTTCTACAAGAAGAAAGTTTGCTTGCTCGCAAAAAAAGTTTGGAAATGTCGAAACAATATGAAAATTTTGATATGTACATGCCCATGTCCATCAATTTTGTAGGCAATTGTTTTCTCACGTTAGTATGAATGCTCTCGCCTTTCGTTGCTCGTCGTCTCGTCTCGTCTTCCTCTCCTCTCCTCTCCTTTGCTTGAGGCACATGCGCGGGGACTGCGGACTAGGCGATGCGGTATAAACTGCCTCTCCGTCGCCTTCGTCTGCCCTCCAGCCGAGAACGGAGATGGCCTAGGGAGGGCTCCCTTCTGTAACTCTGCTCGTGCCGGCCCGGTCGGGTTGTTTAGTACGAACTCACTGACCACGGCGTGCCGTCGGCGAGGCCCGGCGACTAGAGGTACGTGAGGTTATCTTTTTCATCTTCTTGGCTGATGGTGATCTTGCTTATTACGTGTTCATCTCCTCGGCAGCTGTGGCGCGAGCCACCTGTTCGACGGAATGGCTGACAGCAATAAGGTGGCTGTGGCTGGCGGCAAGGACCGCTTCGAGGACCTCCCGGAGCATGTGCTCGAGCTGCTACTGTCGTTCCTGGACGCGCGAGATGTCGTGAGGACGTCCGTGCTCGCTCGCCGCTGGCGCAACCTCTGGAAATCCGTGCCGGTCCTGCGTTTCCGTCCTTCTTCCCAGTTCGGATGCGCTGAGAACTTCAATAATTTTGTGAATAAGGTGCTCGAGTGTTGTGACCAGACCTCACCTCTTCATGAATGTCATTTTTTTCGAAAAGAGGGCTTTCCGGCCTCTGCATTAAAAAGATGCATACGGCCTTTTTAATTAAACAAATAAATAGGTTCAAACAAAATCTTGAAGTCTTCAAATAAAAATAAAAAAGAGCTCACACAGAACCAAAAAAGCTAGAAGACAGACTAGCCAAATAAAGGACGCCACAACCGGCTGGCAAAAAGAGATATGGGTAAACTAATTGCCTATCCTATTACATGACCGCCATCCAAAACGGTTGAAGATATCCTGAGCTACCATCTCCCAGCCGATAGATTCAGTAACCAAACGCTCCCTGGCCTTCGCCGGAGTGAGTAACGACCACAAACGGATCAACGACGTGGCTCGGAAAATAACCTGCAAAAAATGAATGCGTGTTGTCCTGTTAAAAACCAAATCATTTCTGCAATTTCAGAGAGCCCACAACAAGGCGCAGACTCCTACGCGAATATTCTAGCTAAATCGGGCTCTATCTCGTTAAGCCACGTTCCAAATAACGTGTTGACAGAATTCGGTGGAGTAATATTAAAAGCAATATGGACCGTCCGCCATAAAACTTTGGCTAGCGGGCAATCAAGAAAAAGGTGTTTGATCGACTCATCCCGATCACAGAAACTACACCTAGTAGGTCCTGTCTAATTACGATTTGTCAAGTTGTTCTTAGTTAAAATAACTTGTTTATAGACAAAGCACATAAACACTTTAATTTTCAAAGAAACTTTGACAGCCCAAACATGTTTGAAACTAGGAAGCAAGCTTGAATTGATAGCGTCAACATACATTGATTTAACTGAAAATACTCCAGACCTAGTAAGCTTCCAGCGTAATTCATCGGATTGTTGAGAAATCTGAACCTCCATCAGTCTACTTACTAGACGGAGCCATTCTTCCCAACGATTGCCCACTAGCGCCCTTCTGAACTGAATATTAAGGGGGATTGATTGAAATATCGTTGCAACGAACACCTCACGTCGTTGAACAATACGATACAAAGATGTGTATTGAATGGCAAGGGTGTCCCTCTGAGCCAAGTATCCTCCCAGAATCTCGTACTAGCACCATTGCCAATAATAAACTTTGTCCTATTAAATAGGGATGATTTGACTTTCATAAGCCCTGAGTCAGTCGGCCTTACTGTCACCTGAGACAAAGTTTTGGTTTGAAGATACTTGCTACGGAGAATTTGCACCCAAGTGGCATCATTCTCACTTGATAACTTCCACATCCACTTACTGAGAAGACATCTGTTCTTAACTTCAGGATTCTCGATACTAAGACCCCCTTGGTCTTTCGGTCTACAGATGATATCTCATTTGGCTAGACGGTATTTTCATTTTAGTTCATCACCCTGCCAAAAGAATCGTGATTGATAAAAGTCCAGTATTTTCCTGACTCCAACTGGGACTTCGAATAAAGACAAAAGAAACATAGGCATACTCGTGAGAACTGAATTTATCAGAATTAATCGGCCTCCGTATGACATGAGCTTGCCCTTCCAGCAACTCAGTTTCTTTTCAAATCGGTCCTCGATGCACTTCCATTCTCTGTTTGTCAGCCTACGATGGTGGATTGGTATTCCTAAGTATGTGAAAGGTAAAGCCCCCAAATCGCACCCAAACAATTGCCTATATGCCTCTTGTTCGTCCTTGGCTCTACCAAAGCAGAACAACTCGCTTTTGTAAAAGTTAATCTTTAACCTGGTCAATTGTTCAAATAGGCATAACACCAACTTCATATTTCTCGCTTTGGCCAAGTCATGCTCTATAAAGATGATTGTATCATCGGCGTACTGAAGGATGGACACACCTCCATCAACGAGATGAGGAACTAGGCCACCCACTTGACCAGTTTCCTTAGCCCTTCCTATCATAAATTCATAATTGCCAACATGTCAACTACAATGTTGAATAGGATAGGGGACATCGGATCCCCTTGTCTCAGGCCTTTATGTGTCTCAAAATAATGACCTATTTCATCATTCACTTTAATTCGAACACTCCCTTTTTGCGTAAACGATTCAACCTGGCGTCGCCAGGCTTCATCAAAACCTTTCATACACAATGCCTGTTGGAGGAATGGCCATTTGACCTTATCGTACGCTTTCTCGAAATCCACCTTAAAAACAACTCCATCTAATTTTTTCGAGTGGATTTCATGGAGAGTTTCATGAAGGACCACCACCCCTTCTAGGATGTTTCTGTCCGGCATGAAAGCAGTTTGGGAATGCTGCACCACAGAATGCGCAATCTGTGAGAGCCGATTAGTCCCAACCTTGGTGAAGATTTTGAAACTAACATTGAGAAGGCAGATCGGCCTGAACTGCTCAATTCTCATCACGTCCGTTTTCTTAGGAAGCAGTGTTATTGTTCCAAAATTTAATTGAAATAACTGAAGCTGTCCAGAGAATAGATCATTGAACATTGATAGCAAATCCCCCTTAATAATATGCCAACACTTTTTGTAAAACTCCGCCGGGAAACCATCTGGCCCGGGAGCCTTATTGTTTTTCATCTGTGCTATAGCATCATACACCTCCTTCTCCGAGAACGGGGCAACCAAAATATCATTATCAGTAGCAGTTAGTTGAGGCACATCCTCAATCCTGGACTCATCGAGGGACACACAACTATCCTCCGGAGGTCCAAATAACTGCTTATAATACTCGGTTATATAAAGTTTTAGGTTGTCCTGTTCTAAAATAGTTCCTTCATCTTGTTCAAGCTAAAAGATTCTCTTCTTTCTGTGCTTGCCATTAGCAATCAAGTGGAAGAATTGAGTATTCGCGTCCCCTGGACAGCTTTGCGGACCTTAGCCCACAATGCCCACTTCAATTCTTCTTCGCGGAGAAGTTCTTTCAACCTCATCTCCGCATCTAGTTTAACCTGAAGCTCTGCGGCTTGCAAAATCGTGGACTCGGCTTTTAAATCTAGGGTCTGAATAAGAGAAAGGAGCGTTTCCTTTTCAACCTTATAAATCCCACTAAGGTGCTTAGCCCATCTCCGTAGGAAACTTCTCAAATGCCTAATCTTATTCTGCCAACGCTGAACAGAAGTCCTACCTCCTGCATCCTTAGCCCATTCCCTGGCAATCAGATCCAAGAATCCTTCTCGTTCAAACCATGCCAGCTCGAAAGAAAAGGTGTTTTTGTTTCCCACATGGCTTGGCTCACCTGAGTCCACGAATAAAGGAGTGTGATCCGAGATTCCGCGCGAGAGAGCCTGAACCATTACGAGAGGGAACTTCTGTTCCCACTTGACGCTCGCGATGACTCGATCAAGCTTCTCATACATCGGGTTTGGCAAAGCATTAGCCCAAGTAAATTTTCTACCGGAAAGCTCTATCTCTCTCAGATCCAAGCTTTCAATAATGCTATTGAACATAAACGACCATCTGCCATCAAAATTATCATTATTCTTCTCCTCTCTCCTCCTAATGATATTGAAATCACCCCCAACTAAAATTGGGAGCTGCTCGGACCCGCAGATTCGAACAAGGTCCGCCAAAAACTCCGGTTTAAGCTCGGGCTTCGCGGCCCCATACACCCCCACCAAAGCCCAGTTAAACCCATTAGCTTTGGACCTGACTCGAAACTTAACCGCGAAGTCACCCATCACTACACTTTGGACTTCCAACGAATCACACCTCACTCCAAGCAAGATCCCACCCGATCTTCCTCGCGGAGGAAGGCAATGCCAATCAAAATCAACATCGTCCGATAAAGTGTTGAGAAATAGGGGCACAAAATTATCTCTACTAGTTTTCGAGAGAGCAATAAAATCTAATCTATGCTCCATAGACGCCTTGGCAAGAAACCTCCTTTTAGCCAAGTCTTTTAGACCTCTGCTATTCCAAAAAATTCCTTTCATATTTCATCATGAATTTTTTTGGTAGTCTGAATCCTAGCACTCCTACGAACCGCTGAAGTGGGATAAATCTTCCGCTTCCACTTGCGTTTGGGTCTACTTTGATCCTCCATCCGGTCCTCATAACCGGGCTTAGTGGGTCTACCGATAGCCTCCTCTAGAGTTGCATCCTCTTCCTCCGACTCAAGAGTGGATGGTGCAAGATCCGCACAAAGATTATCGAGCACCCTGACCCCCAACGCATCAATCTCTGCATTGTTCATGGGTTTTACTGCTGCTAGGTTTCGAATAGTTTCCAAAGCGTGCTCCGCCTCCAAATCTAGGAGATCATTAACCGAATTGGATATTTCACTAGCATTACTCCCTAGCGAAACACCTAGTTGGTTTGCATTATGAATAATCTCCTCATTAGAAAAATGCAAAATTGAATTAGAAACGTTGACAGACATACCCGTAGTGACCTCAATGTCATGAAGCTTGGCCGCCCGCATAGTGCACCTCTGCTGCATGTCATCAACCTTCGGGTGCTCCTGGATACGACAACTCATTCGTCGTCCCTCAGAGACCGGGTCTGGGATCCCACCAAAAGCAATCACCTCCTCCCAAGTAAAACCTCTCGCTGAATCCCACGAAGGGTCAACCAGAGTTACCGGAGGAAGCGGCGGTGGGCCACCAGGCCCCACAGATGCGTGCCTCATACCGCGATCCAGGGCCGCCAGTAAGCCTGGAGAGGGGAACGCCTGCCCGAGCGCTCCTGCCGCCCCAACCCTCTGGCCAGAGGATGCCACTGGAGCCACAGGAGACGCGGCCTTCCTGGCCGCCAAAGAGGAAGGGGGGTCGAGGCCACCTGCCCCAGACCCCCACCTTGCGCCACTGGAGAAGTGGCCACAGATGCTGCCGCCGGAGATGAGGGGACCAAGGCCACCTGCCTCGGATCGCCTCCCCCACCCCCGGTCATCGTCGGCATCGCCGGCGCCAGGATAGGAGGAAAGGAAGTCATGGTCACCTGCCCCGGGCTCCCTCCCCTAGAAGCATCCTCCATAGACAACACCAACTCCCGGAACGAGGCCGCTGGGAGAGCGGGGGAAAGAGAAGTCACCTCAGACTCCACCTCCCCTCCCCCCACCAAGGTCATCATCAAGCCTCCGATCAAGGGACCAACAACAGCAACAGGCTCCAACTCAGGTAGCGTGCGCTCAAACACATCATCAGAATCCACCCGATCACTCCAGAGCCTGGGAGGGGCAGAAGCTGACTCAAACGACCCAAACCGCAGAGAGCTCATAGGCACCGAGGTTGATGGTGTCGTCCCGACTCCGGGCCTGTCCACGGGCAACTGAGCAACAGGTCCCGATCCGTTGGACCCTTCTCGTTCAGCCTCATCCGTCGGTGCCCCCTGGTACCCGCGCTGTCATCACCCTCATGCATATCCACATCAGTCACATTTATTACCTCAACAAACAGTTCCGCATCCTCAAACTCGATCTCAAGAGGAAAAACCTCACCTCTGTAGGTCCAGTTGACCACATCAGGGACAAAGTCAATGTCCAGAACGCTCACTAGAAGTCGGGCCACCCCATGAGCGCGGGTAAAGGCCATATCCACTCTCTCAGGGTTCCCAACCATGATACCCATACAAGCCACAACTCGAGCATCCTGCAAAGGCTCATATGGAGCCCCGGAGAACCGCAACCAAACCTGAGTAAGGGGCTTACCCCGTGGCTCCACCTTCTTCCACTCGTAAAATTCCAAAATGCATTTAGTGCCAGGAACTCTGCACAACCCAAAGCTCAGCACTTTCTGTAAATCATCCACGTGGGGAAATCAACCTTGAACACATTGGCCTCAGTACTGACAAGCTCCCACTGGAAGTCACCTGGAACCAGTTCCTGAAGCCTCTGCACAATCTGAGCCTCGGAAACCTCTCCCTGTGTAACTTTCACAATCCCAGTGGTCAAACTCTGTGTCACCACCGGAATCTCTCTCGCAACTGGGGACTCAAAGAACATCAACTCAGCACAATATACTCCATACATTGTAAGAGCCGGAATGTGATCACGCAAGAACGTGCAATCCCCCATGGCATGTGCTGGCTTCCCACACGTATCACAAAGCTCCGCCACGCACTCAGCAATGAAGTGTCCCTTCTCACCACATCAATAACATAACATCTTCTCCTTCTTACACGCCCACTTGGACGCCCTCTCTGAATCAGTCCGGTCTCCTGTCTCAGAAGCAATCTCAGTCCCAGGCAACTCTGCGTTAGCTAGTGCCGTCACGACATCCAACGCCTAGCTAGACAGGTCAGTCGTCTGAACGGGATCGGTTGCCATGGCAGAGGCCTCATGGTCAACAGCTGCCGGTGGAGGCTGTCTGTTACGGTACCGACCATGACCCCCGCCATGACCACCACGGGGTCCATGATTTCCACCTCTCTGTCGGTAGTCTGGGCCAGAAGCTCCCTCGACAAAACCACCCGTAGGGCCGAGGAAAGGTCTCTCAACAGATCCATCACTCTGCCAGGCATACCCACGACCTCCTCCCGTGGATGACGAACCACAGTGTTGGCTATCCCCATACGAATCATATCCATCGTCCCCCCACTATCCTCGGGGTGGTCCAGAAGCACCTCCAACACCCAAGTTCTGGACCGGTCCAGGCCGTTTTTGAGGTGGCCTTGCAACGTAATGAGGCGGCGGCGCCCGAGGATGCTATCGGCGGCATGACCTGGTTGGGTGTAGGTGAAGAAGAAGTGGCACACCGTGATGTTGAATCATGGGTGCAGTATGCTGTCTCATGCCAGGTGTCGGTGCTTTGAGTTCTAATGTGGGGTGAAGATCAATGTAATTTGGATCCACCAAACAACAGTGTCATCTCCAGGCACTTGACAGATTTAATGCTTTATCATGTGAACTTTGATCGTGAAAGCCCTCTAGATCTTTTGAGCTGTCAAGCACTATAGGTGCTAGATATAGATTGTTGTCATGTCAACCTTGGGGATATCTTACCCAGATATTTACGACATCTGAAAATCGTACATTCAACCCTTCTTTCCATGCACACACCACGGAATCGCCTTTCTGCTCCAGGTCTGGTTACCTTTGAACTACAACACTGTGAAGAGTGGACTCCCATTCTTGAGAGCATGCCATCATTGGCAACATCATCTATCACTATTGGCTTTCAATGCAATGATAGTTGTGATAATTTTAAGTACCTTGGGGATTGCGGCGTTGAGTCATGTGAAGGATGCTATGTAGAAGATGATTGCTCTGTGCTTCTTGAAGGTCTGTCGGGTGCTACGAATTTAACGCTGATAAGCAAATATTCTATGGTATGTTTTATCTTTTGCTAACTCCTTGTCTTGATTGCCATCCAACATCATCCTTGTATCAAATATCAGCGAATCAAAGTATGAATGTCAAACTTGTTCCTAATATCCAGTTAAATGTTTTTCATGAATCCACTCTTTCTTGTCATCATCTTTCTATGCAGACATCTCCTAGAATAGGGTTTTGAAGATGAGAGTTCATTACGGTTTATTGATGGTTGATAGCCATCTTAGTTTATGCAACACTTTAGATAGTATGGGATAATATACATTCCTTGTTTGAGTAAACCAAAAACTTGTAAAATCTGGTTTGTGTATCTCTCTATCTGCTCATAATTAGTTACTTGAAATCAAAGCTCAATAGGTCTTATTCAACTCATCATTATTGACTCATGTCTCCTAAAGTTATAACTTTAATTGTTCTTTAATTATCTACATTTTGTTAAGATTTTCAGAAAGGACTTAAAATGGTGCCCTTTGTTTAGCAAGCTAAAAACCGTGTTGCTCAATGAATGGTGTCTGACTGCAAACTTCACTGGACTACTTCACTTTCTTCAGCACTCGCCAAATTTAGAAAAGCTCGCCCTTCATCTTCAAAATCACAGGGTATATGTTTTTATCATATATGATAGCTTTATACTCGAAGGTACCATGTACAGCTGATTCATTTGTGTAAATGTTATGTTTGTGACAGAATTTTGTCATTGAATCAAGTGAAAGCTACAGCCCATCAGAATATTTCTTGGTGTCGAAATAGCTCAAGGTAGTTGAAATCCATTATTGCAGGAAAGATAAAATGATTTGTCAAATTGTGAAGATCCTTGGTACTCATGGAGTGACTCCTGCTCAAATCAACATCAAACCTTTTTAGTATCCCTGTAAGTAGCTATTTTACAATTCACCAATGTTTATGTAGTCTGCATGTGTTAGTGGAATCAAATACTGAACATTAAACTATATTTAATTTTGAAAAGTAGACGTTGAACTGTTTGTACGTTTAGGAATGAAAAAACTCAATTAGAATGTTATATCATCTCCACTTTACATATGCTACTAAAAATGCCATTAGGCCAAAGCAAGTGGAAAAGGTAAAATAAGCACATAACAATTTGAGGTATTTTCACTATTTAGGTGAAATTAATCATTTAATAGCACATCCTTCCAATATATGCATAACCAGATGAAGTTGTATGTTCATCCAATCTTCCAAAACAAATTATGTTCATCCAATCTTCCAAAACAAATTCTTATACAGTATTAGCTGCACTTCATTGCCGCTTGCTATCTGATCGTACCTTCTCATGTCTTAATCTGCACTCCACGTGCTCACTGTGTCTTTTTATTGTTTGTGCAGCCTTCAGCTTCGAGCGGAGGGAGCTGTATGACTAAATCAGATGGTTTGCTATTCCTGGTTATTCAGACTTCCATGTCCCCTAATTAATCTTGCTAGCATCAAGTTGCTGCGTTTTGGCCTATCTGGATTGTGTGCTTGTCCCTGTTCCATTCATATGAAGTCATGTTGCACGTTTGGCCATTTACTGAACTCCTTGTCAGGCCTCAACTGGTTTACCTTTTGAAGGTCTATGTTCTATTTATATGTTTCAGAAACCTGAGCATCTAGTTGAACTTATGCATCATGGCACCTGTTCTTTTATATCCAGTAACTTCCATGACGCCCTGACATTTCAGTTTTGTTGTTGTTCTTGTGGTGGTGGTGGTGGCGGTGGTAGTGGTGATGACATAAAACACATCTAGTTCGTTGCTTTGCTTACACATCTTTGGTTTTCCGCACTTGGTAACCATGTTTTTCCCTAATTGTGTCCATTCAGTTACACTAGACCTGACTGAGATAGATGTGCCATTAGCTATATATAGGTAGTTCAACACTATACTCCCTCCGTCTAGGTGTACAAGTCATCTTAGGTTGTGCACCGCAACCAAGGCGGAGGGGAAAACGAGAGAACTTAATGTCTTTTTGCTAATTAATAGCATTGCATGCAATGATCTCAAGTCATTGAAAGCATGTTGTATTCTTCTTATGCAAACTAAGGTTGGTCATAGTGGGGAGTAACTTATACTAGTGTCATGCATATGACACTAGTCTAAGTTACTATCTTCATAGTGCAAAGTAACATATTAGTAGTGTCATATGTGGCTTCATTTAATGGCTTGTAGACTCATTTTGTCTTGGGAAGCGCTATGTTACAATAACATATTATGTTACCACTTCTTATTAACTACATGTCACGTAAGCAAAAATTTCTCGAAGTGCGCTATGTTACTACCTAAGTTAGGCTGGTCATAATGGGCAGGAACATAAGCTAGTAACCTACACACTTCCGTAGACTATGTTACTACCTCCATAGTGGGTAGGAACATGTATGTAGTATCATGCAACGATGTATTTATTAGGATATAGACTCATTGTTTCTTGGAGTGTGTGATGTTCCGGTAACTTAGCTAGTTACCACAAGAAGCTCTCTCTTCATTAAATATGTGCCACATAAGCAAAATTGCATTGGAGTGTGTGATGTTACTCATAAGTTCCTGCCTATTATGACCAGCCTTACTCCCATTATGACTAGCCTAATGGAAAGGGGGCTACGCATGTGACTCGCAAAAGGTCACATTTGAGTGGTTGAATTAGGATCTTTCGTACATGAGGTAAATTCCCTACTGTCCATCTGTCCGCCCTGTCGGCCATTGCCAACCTCGACGCCGGCTCTGTCTGCAACCTGCAGACTGTCTCCTGCTTCGTCCTTGACCCCGCCCGCAACCTTGATGTCGCCAATCTTGATGTATCTCCTCGTACTTGACCCTGTTATCGTCGCCGCCATCTTGGCTACAGCTCATGCCAGTGAAACAGTCGCCCCCGAGCTCCTCAGTGCCCTGTCCTTTCTCTCGAGATTTTCAGCTGTGGTCTTGTTTATAGGCAGCAGAGCACATGCAACTTGTTCCAAAAAAGAAGACAAGAATCTGATTGTATTGGTATTTTTCTTGCTCTGCTATTTTAAATAATGGAAATGTGCCCTTATTGATGGTGGTTCTGCTGCTGTCTATGCAGCCAGGCTCACCCTCAAGAAGACACTCTCGAGCACCACACTGGCTCTAATGAATCACAGCAAATGTAAGCATCCA
The DNA here is from genome assembly GCF_018294505.1 of Triticum aestivum. Classification (NCBI taxonomy): domain Eukaryota; kingdom Viridiplantae; phylum Streptophyta; class Magnoliopsida; order Poales; family Poaceae; genus Triticum; species Triticum aestivum. Next base: position 23,309,426 of record NC_057800.1, on the reverse strand, counting down.
CGCTACTGGCTTTACTGAAATCTCTTCGTGACCTTTTCTGTGGTGATTTCAGTCAGAGATTGTGCAAAGATCCTTGCGACCTCACACTCGACTGCCCCTAAGAGCAAGTTGAAGGCTGTGTATTAGGATTGTACAGATAACTATTATTATGATTTACTTGACAAATATCACACCCTGGCTATCTGCAGCTGTTTGTGCATATCATTTTCTTCTCTGAACAGAACATTGCACATCAGTTGTCGTCCTAGGAGCAACAAGGATCTTCCAGCCAAGCTTACTACTGCCCAACCCCGTCCGAGCTGGATCCATGAATCCGTGCGTGAGAGCTATGTCTCGCCTACCGCGAGATAGAGTACTTTCATGCAGTAGGCCATCCCTAAGATGTGCCCGCCCAATATAATGTACTCTAGTAAACTGTTTTGCACTGGTTTGTGGAACCTTCCATCGCTTTTGGATGATTTTGGGAAGGTTCCAGACGTTTTTCTGTTATGTGTTTTTCTTTTACGTTTTATTATCAATTTTTCTTTCATCTTTTTCGATTTGTTCTTTATTTTTACTTTTGATTTTTCGTTTTTTAAATACACACTGTACGCATCATACTTCTTTTGATATATGTTGAACATTTTTCAAATACGTGTTTGAATATTGTTTTGAATACTTGTCAATTTGCTTTCAAATACACGTTGAACTTTTTCAAATACATGTCAAACATTTTTCAGAATACACCTTGAATTTTTTGAAAAATACATGATGAATATTTTTTCAAATAAATGTTGAACATTATTCGAATACATGTTACACATTTTTCGTATACACTTTGAATATCTTTTTGATACACGATGAAATTTTTAAAATACATGGTGAATATTTATTCAAATACAAGTTTGGATATTTTTTCGCATACATGTTAAACTTTTTTAAAAATACATATGGAGCATTATTTTTTTGAATACATGTGAAACACGTGAAGCATTTATGAAAAAATTCGTGAACAATTGTTTTACATCTTTTTAGGGGAACAGTTTTTTTACATTGTATGGACATTTTCAAACGTTGTGTTAGGCACAAAGAAACCCTAGAGACTAGCTTGAGAGGTCTATGTCAGGAAGCAGGGGGCTTATAAAATACTCATGACAATTAATTTTCTCTTTTAAGCATGCATTTGCCAGAATTGTCGTGGGAACAAAAAAAATGTTCATGCTACTTATCTGAGGTTTTTTGCGGAAGAAAAAAAAAGTGTAGTATACATCATCACACTATTTGTATGCACATACCCAATAAAATTGTTTGTGTATTTTTTTTCTGAGGAAAAGCCATCATGGCGGTTTACATTTCATGTCAAAACGAGGATACATCGTTCAATAAAACTGTTTGCGTATTTCAAACTACATGAACATTTATTTGAGAAATTTGAGAGGATGTACTGCATGAATTAATCAGGATTCCTGATTTCTATGCACATATACCAAATAAAAATTGTAGTAGTATACGTCATACATTTTTATGCACACCCAACATTGATTTTGGACTAAAAAGAAAAATCAAACTCCCACCTAAAAACTCCCATTTTCGTTTCACCGCTGTATCGAAACACGTTGTTGTTGGTGTTTCACCCGAAAAAGAAGGGTTGATTGGTGTTTCGGTAGACTGGTACTCCCTCCTTTTCGGTTTATAGAGCTCAAATCTAAAATCTCATCAACCAAGGCATATATATATATGATGAGTGGAGGAATTTATCCCGTACTTTACAAAACTACTCAAACTAAGCTGATGCATTAATTTGGATTAATTGCAGTGCATGCATGCTTGGCCACTATTCCCTCTGTTCCTAAATATAAGTTTTTTTAGACATTTCAAATGGATAACAACATACGGATATATGTAGACATAGTTTAGAATGTAGATTTATTCATTTTGCTTTGTATGTAGTCATTCGTTGAAATCTCTAGAAAGACTTATATTTGGGAACGAAGGAAGTAGATGAGTAGTAGTATTATATGCATTGGTGAGTTCCTTTTTAATTGTTGCATGTAAAGATTTAATGCGCTTCGGAATCTTAAAAGGAGACGGAGATGAGCCCTATAAATTGGAAAAATGAAAAATTTGAGATAGAAACCCGCGTGTGTTCTTCATGTGCGTCTTCCGATCGAATCCGCTGCTCTCCGTTGCTCGACTCGACGCATTAGTGGAGGATTGCCTGGGGATTCAGGTCTAGGCGGCGCAGTAGAGACTGGCTCTCCCCCTCCAACCGCCAACAGAGATGGTCTCCCTTCTGTTCGTCCTCTGACAGGCCATCGAGTTCTTGAGAGCGCACGAACCGACGGCCTTCTTCCGTGCGGCGACTAGAGGTACGTGAGATTTTCTTCTTCATCTCTTCCGCCTGGCCGTCTCTGATATCACTCACACCCTGTCCATCGCCTCCGATGCAGCTGCTGCGCGAGCAACTTGTTCGACGGAATGGCTGCAAGGGGCAAGGCCGGTAAAACCAAGAAAGTGGCCGTTGCTGGCGGTAAGGACTGCTTTCAGGACCTCCCGGAACCTGTGCTCGAGCTTCTGCTGTCGTTCCTGCCCTCGCGTGACGCCGTGAGGACGTCCGTGCTCGCTCGCCGCTGGCGCACCCTCTCGAAGTCGGTGCCAGCCCTGCGCTTCTATCCTTCTCAGTTCGACACTGTCCAGGCCTTCAACAATTTTGTTAATACATTGCTTGAGCACCGTGACAGAACATCCCCTCTTCATGAATGCGACATCTTTCCCTATCCCCATGGCCAAGAAGATGAGGCACGCCGTTATGTTGAATCGTGGGTCCAGTATGCTGTCTCGTGCCAAGTATACGTGCTTCGAGTCAAAGACTGGAGTGTGAGTGTTTATGGTTCTCGTTTGAATCTATCCAGCAGCAGTGTAATCTCCAAGCACTTGACAAGGCTAGAGTTTTATCATCTGGCATTTGACAGAAGCCCTCTAGATCTTCTCAGCTGTCAGGCACTAGAGCTGTTAGACATAGGTGATTGTTCTATCAAGCTTTGGGGTGTCTTCCCCAAATCTTTACGGCATCTGAAAATCAGAGATTCAAGTCTTTATTCCATGCAAACACCATGGAGCTGCTTTTCTGCTCCAGGTCTTCTTACCTTTGAACTAGCTGACCCTCATGACTGGGCCCTGTTTCTTGAGAGCCTGCCATCGCTGGTAACATCATTTATCAGGATTGGCGAAGATTGTGAAGATAATTATGCTCATTATAATTACCTTGGGGATAGTGGTAACGAGTTATGCGAAGATAATTGTTGTGTATTTCTCGAAGGGTTGGCGGGTGCTACAAATTTAGAGCTGATAAGTGAATATTGTATGGTATGTTTGCTCTTTTACTCCCTGTTTTGATTGCCATCCAACATTTTGCATCCCTCTATCATGTTTAACTTGTTCCTAATCTCCAATTGCATGTTTTTCACCAATCCATTATTTTTAGTCATCATGTTCCTATGCAGAGATCTCCTATAATTAGTCTGTGAAGGTGTTAGTACATTTTCCATATATATTGATAGTTGATATTTCTGACCTCGTACTACACAGAAGCACATGATTAAGATAATTTTGTAAGACATTTTAGTTTACGCAACACTTTAGACGGTATGGCTCAATATATATTTGTTTTTTGAGTCAATCAAAGACTTGTAAAATCTGTATTCTGCATCTCTCTATCTGCTCGCAATTGATTACTTGAAATTAAGAACTCAAGAAATCTTATTCAACTCAGTGTTATTGAATCATGTCTTCTCAAGTTATAACTTTATTTTTTTTAATTCTCTGTTTCATTGTTAAGATTTTCAGAAAGGACTTGAAATGGTGCCCTATGTTTAGCAAGCTAAAAACACTGTTGCCCAATGAATGGTGTTTGACTGCAAACTTCACTGGACTACTTCACTTTCTTCAGCACACACCAATTCTAGAAAAGCTTACCCTTCAACTTCCATCTCGCAAGGTATATGTTTTTTCATATATGATAGCTTTTGTCGCTGAAGCTAACATGTACAGCTGATTCATTTAAGTAAAATCATATGTTTTCAACAGGATTTTGACATTGTATCAAGTAGAAGCTACAACCCAGCGGAATATTTCTTGGTGTCAAAGCATCTCAAGGAAGTTGAAATCCATTGTAGCAAGGAGGATGAATGGATTTGTCAAATTGTGAAAATCCTTGGCATTCATGGAGTAACTTCTGCACAGATTAGCATCAAACATGATTCTTGGAGTTCTTTCAGTAAGTAACTAATACTACAATTTGCTGATGTTTATGTAGTCTGCATGAGTCATCAAAATAAAAAGACGTAAACTTAATGGACATTAAACTATTGGTAAACTGAGAGATTAAAAAAGTTTATTAGAATGTTGTATGATATCCACGTTACATATTTATTGAAAATGTGATTTGGCCAAAGCAAGTGACATATTTTACTGAAAATGTGATTAGGCCAAAGCTAGTGAAAAATGGAAAATAGGCAAATAAAGAATGTGAGGTGTTTTTCACCATTTAGTTGAATTGGATCATTTAATAGCTTTATCTTTCCAGTATCATTTAATAGCTTATCTTTCCAGTATCTGCAATGTGAGATCAAGTTGTATGTTAGCCCACTCTTCCAGAACAATTTCGTATGCAGTATTTGTTTGACTTGAGTGCCGGTTGTTGTCGACCGTACCTTCTCATGTTTTAGTCTGCACTTTCATGTGCTCATTGTGTCCTGTATGGTTTATGCAGGGTTCAGTTTCCAGCAGCCAAAGTAGATGTCCCTGAATTAATCTTGGCAGCATGAGGTTGTTGTGTTTTATCTACCTGGATCGTGCTCACGTCCATTCATATGAAGGACGGACTCCCGTTGAGATGCGATTTGAATAGGTTCAAATGTCGCTGTAGTGATGTTGCACTTTTGCCCGGTCTCAGGCCTCAACTGATTTACCTATTGAAGGCATGTGATCTATGTATATGTTTCAGCAACCTGTATGTCTAGCTTCACTTGTGTAAAATTGTACCTGTTCTATGTTTCAGCAACATCTATATCTAGCTTAACTTGTGTAAAATGTTGCCTGTTCTGTTATATCGAGTACTGCTTTAGTTTACCTGTATACTCCCTCTGTACCGTAATATTTGCCTCTGGAGTATCTAGCTTAACATATTTGGCAATCCGTACACTTTTCTAAGCATGCTTGTTTCTCATTGTGTTTGATCCGTTCTACGAGAACTGGATGAGATCGATGTGCGTGCCATTAGTTATATTAGCGGTTCAACACTTCCATTTGACATTTGTGACCATTAATTATAATTAGTCTAGTCCATTTTCTGTTGCCAGTTGTGGATGACTTTCGGAGTAACAACTGCTGTGTGGCAGCTCGCCTGACATTCTGGGTGGGCCGAGCATGTCATGGAACAGAATTATTCCTTCTCCTTAGGAAGATATCAATGTGTCAAAAAGATGAGTAAATAAGTAATTGAATGGTAAAACAATTTGATTTCTTGAAAAGGCGGAAATGTGATCGAAACAACAATTTTGAACATGTTGTATTCTTCTGCGAACTAATGGAAGGGGGGCTATGCATGTTATTTGCATAAGGTGATGTCTGAATGGTTCAATCCGGATCGTTCGTACATGTGGTAAAATAGCATCCTTGGTGAAAGGAGGCTTGAAAATGCCATTCTCATTCGTGTTAGCAACCTCCTTACTAATCACTGAATGACACTGGATTACAAGGATTTGGTAGCTAATTGGGGGATGCATCAGGAAGAACGAGGGGATTGGGAGGAGAGCCGGAGGTAGGGGAAGGAGCCGCCGTTTCAGCCGTGATCCCACCGGATAACTCACTGGGTTTTTGTTTTTTTGAGGCACTGTGAGTACTAGGTGCCGCTGGCTGACACATGGGCCAAGCCCATGTCGGTAGAGCTACCAGCCCACGCAGGCATAGGCGAGTGTCCTAACATCTCGCTCGTGCGCCGCTGCCCATAGCTTCTCGACAGCTAATGTAAGTATGCACACTACGGATAAGGAAGCTTGGTACCTGGGTGCATATAGACCCTATATGCAAAAAAAAGAAATTAACTACAAAGAACATTAAAAAAATCTGAAAATATGTTTGAATAAATTTGACCTTCTATTATACTCATAAAAAAATCGCACGTAGGAGAAAAAACCTGTTGACTTCAGGGCAAAAAAAGGTCAAAAAGGTGTGAATAGTGTACTATATAACAACGATTTTTTTTTCCTGTAGTCAACTGGGATTCTTCTTTGCAAAAAATTGTATACTAGTGCAAAATTAAGTCAAGTCTATTCCAAAAAAAAGTTCTGGACTTTTTGACTTTTTTGTAATTACTAGAAAAATCTCATATATGGTGTATACACACCCGAGAACCAAAGGGCATTTCCCAGCACACCACTGGCTTCACTGAAATATTCTGTAGCTCAAATATTTGAGTTTCTGTGAAAATTTCAGGGATGGTGCAAAGATACTCGTGACCTCACTATGGACTGCCCCTAAGATCAAGTTGAAGGTGGTGCACAATATTCTAGCAAGAAATTAGGGGAAGTTGCACTGCGCCGACCTGCATTTGAAATCTGGAGATAAATGGGAACTTGTATAATTTGTTACATTTGCTTTAAAGAGTGCAACGGAAGGCGTGTCGGACATTTGCTGTATTGGTCCGTTCTTGCTTTTACAGTGAAGAAGGGTTTGAAAACTTGAGAAAGTTGGTAATGAGCATGAAGGATGACTTGGATACTGTTGTCCTTCTGAATTTTCTCATAAAACATATGATGTGAGGATATGCCACTGTTGTTCAAAATCAGAACTATGCTTACACTGTTGTTCGAGTAATTTGAACCCGCTTATTTAGAACATTGTGCGCTAGCAGTCTGTAGGATACAAGTGGTTGATGTGTCTGTCCGATGTGATATTATTATCAATTATCTTCTGGATGAGGTTTGCAGATTATCAGAATATTGCTCTGGCAGTCTATAAAGTAAATCGGCTAATAATAGCTTGCAGATTAGAATTTCTCAGTCTTAGCATAAATGAAGCATTGGAGATTTGCAGAGCACTCTGAGTAAATTTACTGGAATTTATTGTAGCTTTAATTTATGGGTCTTTTTTGCGGTAAAGTCTGACCATTTCTTGGTATCTGACCACATTCAGAGCAAGCTTTGTTTTGTTTTTGCAGCGACGTTCCCATAGCAAGTTGATCCACGAGTTGGGAATATTAGTATTGTGTAACGGGCATCCACGTAGTAAAAACAAATACTTCGGGTTTGATAACAAAGGTATTCAAATATCTTCTCAAATTGCCGCGAGTACAGAAATTATCGGTCTTTGTAGTAATAGCAGAAAACATTATGTTAACAAGCTAGGATTAAATTACTGTGACGTTTGTGCGAATTCCGAAACGTTGTATGAGACACAACGATAGCTTAACAAAAACTGGCACAGTAGGAAAAACGATAGTACGAGCAACAGGGAATGTATCATCACGCGAGTAGATATCAAGCGATACCGAGTGTTTGGTTGGGCTCCTGAGAGCCATTGAATCTTAGATCCGACGGCTCTTAGAAGCTCTTGAACATTTTGTAAAAGAAAAAAAACACTCGAGAGTGTCAAAAATTTGCATAGGTACAATAGGTTTCGAGGAGCATTGGATCTAAAACCGAACGGTCCAAAAGTCCGTATCACCGTATCATCTGACCTGATATTTTTCAATCATCACGCCATCACGCATGCCTGCAGGTGGCCATGAGGCCATGACTCTGCACAGGATACCTGCATGGCCCTGCTCTTTTCTTCTTAAAACCAGTGACTTATAAGTCATGCCCGTTTGGTTATCACCTGACTTATAAGTCATCTGATCACACATTTTTATCTTGTTTTTTTATATAAAGGTGATGGGACCCACGCAAAAGGGGATGATTTATAAATTTTAAGTTGGGATGAAGCAACTTATGACTTATAAGTTGGGGTGACTTATAAGTTGGGTCTGTTTGACAAAATAAGTTGTTTTTTTCACATTTTGACTTATAAGTTGATGATTTATTTGGAACCAAACAGGTCTTTACTATCGTGTGTATGCGTTCAGATCCCGACCGTTGGACCCGGGATAGGATAGCAGCACGCTCATCGGTGGCAAGGTGCACGGCTGCACACACATGACTGCCTCAAGAAGATCCCTCCCATATCCGTACATAACGGGTGGCAGCAGCGATCCATCTCGCATGTGACGCTGGGCACCACCACCGGCGGCCCACGTACGAGAGGCGACAATCCTCACTTGATCACGCGCCTAGGTAGCGCGCGATCTCGTGTCTTTTCGTCGCAGGTGCGCGCGGAAACCACAGGTCCACCGCGTCCTGTCGCTCTCGCACACAACCCGTGCTGTGTCTCCTCCTACGCCATGGCAGCGCGCGGGTCTCCGCGGTTTCGTGTCGGGTTGCGATGGCTCCGTTTCCTGCCGGAGAGCCGCATCTTTGAACGTACACTCGACTGAGTCGGTCGCAGGACATCTATCCAAGCTAAGCAAACAAAAATTTAAACAAGCGAAGCAAACTAGCAAAGCAAAGATCATTAGGATTTTGTTTAGGAGAAGACGGTGGGTCGATCGGTCGACGCATGTTGTACGATCGCGGTGGTGATTGACTGAGTGGTGTAGCGTGCAGTAACATGTTAGTGAGGCACGTGAACCGTTCTTCGGGCGGGGCCTGCACGCACATCGCAGTCGCACATGGGGTGATGGGATCAGAGTTTTGGCCGCGCGTACCGACTCGTGTCGCGTCGAGATTTTATGGAGGCTCAAGGCTCCCGTTGTTGTTTAGCCTGTGTGTGCGTGTGTGTGTCTGGGGTGCCCGGGAGGCGCCAGCGTCCTTGCTGATTTGTCGCGGCTTTACCGGACATGGGTGCACCGTGGAGGCATGTTAGTTACAAACGTTCTTATATTTTGGGACAGAGACAGAGGGAGTATTTGGCAGCTGGTTGCACCAAGAACATGGGCTACGGTCATAGGTGCAGACAGATGTGTGTCGAGAGCGAGAGAGAGAGAGGGGCTTTGTTATTGGTGTGCACCACTGGCCTCTTGTAAATTCATGGATTGGATTTCCACCATCCCTGGCTAGTACCGGTATGCAATCTGCTGCAGCAGTCATAGGCTCATACAGTACTCAATTAGGCTGCTACGTGATGAGGTGGTTGTATACAAAACGGAGAGATTTTTTTTGCCTTTAATTGGTCATTTCCATCTATGCAACCGTGAGAAGAAAGAGCAAGCAAGCCATCTGCCGTAGTATAGTAGGGACGTTCCCTGCATGTGCATGGGATCGAATTTCTTCCATGATTTGGCTTTGCATGCTTGCGAGCAATTGGTGCTACTTCGATCCGTCAAAGATTCCACCGTACGCTTGCTCTCGGGAAAGGAAATGATTAGCGCGTGCGTGCGTCCGCAAGGTGTCAGAGCACAACACAGGCTCGATTCACGCAACACGTAGCTGGACCGTTGTGGGCCGGTGGCGTACGAAAAATGTTGTTGCCATGCACGCTACTAGTGCATCGCACACGCCCATGACGCCCATGGTCGACCATGCATGCATGAGCTGATGCGTACACTCGATGTTGAGTGACGAAAAAGAGAACGTGCATGGACACGCACCATGCTCCGCCAATTCAGGCCGAATCCGTGGCCGGGATGTACAATCTGTGCAGTTTCCGTGCGTACAAATTTGTCTCTGCCTGAATTTGCTGGTTGCTGTGCATTTACGGGTGTCGGAACCATGCGCGTACAGTACATACGGCATGTACAATGATTGATAAAATAGTCTTATCTTAAGTCTCGCATGTAATTTAGAGATGGCAGAAAAACATGCATATAATGGGTCATCTTTTAGCCTTATCTTCAATAACTAGCTATTTCTAAAAACATGTTGAGACTATTTGGGCAAAGAGATGATCTCTTGTCTTCTCTTAGATAAGAGGAAACAAATTTTTTCTTATGATTTTTCTCTCCTCCACCTCATCATTTATCATATATGACATTCGTAAAATAGAGAACCATTGTACATGCCCGTAGTAATATTGTCCATCTACCAACCTCGTGGTGGACCTGTGTCCTCAGGCTCCGCCGTTGCGACGGCGTTTGCTCCAGCGTCGTCGCGGAGCTTGGGAGGTAGTCCAGGAGCGGATGCAGATTGTGGTCTGCATCGACGACATCTGGAAGACGGAGCATGTGCTGGGTTCATGGTTTGTGGATGGCAGATATGGTTTCCTCCTTCGGCGTTTTAGTCGTGATGGGAGGCCAGATCTGGAGTTCGACGGCGTGTCCGAAGTGTTGCCCCGGTCTGATTCGTTCAACGATAAGGGCTTCACTTTTGGTGAGCCACCTTGAAGGTCTGCAAAGCTGCATATCTTTTCTTCGGTGGCTGTTGTGATGGTGCCAGAGGCAGGTGACGGGTGTTGGTGTCTAGTTCAGAGATGTTCTACTATCTTTTCAGTTTTGTCATGTCGGTTTTACGTGACTTGTACATTGTTCTTTGTGATATGAACGAGACATGTATTACCATAAAAACCTCAAGTTAATTCAATTTTTTTTTGCGAATGAATTCAATATTTATCCCGAAAAAGATTCAACATTCTTCCAGGGAAAAAAGTTGAAACAACGTCAGTTTATCTGTACGTAGGTGTTTTTGGGTAGTGTCAGCGAGAGCCATGAAGTCCTCTAGCTACAAAACGGCAGATGAGGCACAACAAACAGAGACCATGCATACAACGCCGCGCGAAATCAGCACCCATGTCTCGGTCGTAGTAGTATCTTTTGGCGATTAGTTGGGTCTCTAGAACGAACATGCCTCGCGGACGTGGGCACCGTCTCGGGCCGGCCGATCTCGGCATTTCCGTTTATTATTAGGCTGGTTATGATGAAGAGTATCATATATTAGTATCATACATATGATATTAGTTTATAATACTACATCTCTAATGCATGGTATCCTGTGTGAGTATCAGGCTAGTCGTAGTGGGAGTAACTTAGTTGGTAACATAGCGCACTTCGAGAAAATTCTGCTTATGTGCCAAGTAATTAATAAAAGATGGTAACATAATATGTTAATGTAAGATAACGCTTTTCAAAACAAGATGAGTCTACGAGCTAACGAATGAAGCCATCTATGATACTACTAGTGTGTTATTTTGCATTATGAAGGTAGTAACTTAGACTAGTGTTATATGCATGACACTAGTCTAAGTTACTCCCCACTATGACCAGCCTCATAGAAAACTATATTTATTGTTATGCATGACACAAAGTAGCACATCATTTAATATGATTCAGTATTATGATATGATACTCAAGCCTCTCATTCTTCATTTAATTCTATGCCACCTTATCAAAATTGCTTAGTCAACATGCATGATACTACTTATGATACTTCCATTATGGGTAGCCTTAGGCCCTTTCCAGTGCTTCAAGGTGTACCGATGCTAACAATGCCACATAGGTTTGGGCCGAAATAACAACCGGCGAACACAAGCCGAGCCCAACGCGTCGAGGGACGTCTAGGGGCGCCAGCTGAGGCGAAAAGATGTGTGGGCCCGCTGAAGGTAATATGCCGTAGTGATACATCTACAACATATCTATAATTTTTGATTGTTTCATGTTATATTATATCCTGTTTTGGACATTATTGGGCTTTATTATACACTTTTATATTATTTTTGGGACTAACCTATTATATCGTGCCAATCCAACATAAGCCCCTATTTTATTTACTTTGTCTATCTAATTTGTTTTCTTACCATTGTATTTCCATTGATAAAGGTCTATTGAACAAATAGAATTTGTAGATAGATGGGTCTCTTTATCCTCACTCCATATTCAATTTTTCCGCCTACACTTTGCTCACTAACCTATTAACCGGAGGCCCAGCCCAGAACTGTTGTTTTTTTACCTATTTTAGGGTTTCGCATAAAAAGAATATCAAACGGAGTCTAAACGGAATAAAACCTTCGGGAACGTGATTTTCGGAACGAACATGATCCAGAGGATTTGGACCCTACATCAAGCAATCAACTAGGAAGGCACGACTTAGGGGGCGCACCTACCCTCCCCCCCCCAGGCGCGCCCTCCACCCTCGTGGGGCCCATGTTGCTCCACCGACATACTCCTTCCTCCTATATATACCTACGTACCCCCAAACTACCAGATACGGAGCCAAAACCCTAATTTCACCATCGTAACTTTCTGTATCCACGAGATCCATCTTGGGGCCTTTTTCGAAGCTCCACCGGAGGGGGCATCGATCACGGAGGGCTTCTACATCAACACCATAGCCCCTCCGATGAAGTGTGAGTAGTTTACTTCAGACCTATGGGTCCATATTTATTAGCTAGATGGCTTCTTCTCTCTTTTTGGATCTCAATACAAAGTTCTCCCCCTCTCTTGTGGAGATCTACTCGATGTTATCTTCTTTTGCGGTGTGTTTGTTGAGATCGATGAATTGTGGGTTTATGATCAAGTTTATCTTTGAACAATATTTGAATCTTCTCTAAATTCTATTATGTATGATTGGTTATCTTTGCAAGTCTCTTCGAATTATCAGTTTGGTATGGCCTAGTAGATTGATCTTTCTTGCAATGGGGGAAGTGCTTAGCTTTGGGTTCAATCTTGCGGTGTCCTTTCCCAGTGACAGTAAGGGCAGCAAGGCACGTATTGTATTGTTGCCATCGAGGATAACAAGATGGGGTTTATATCATATTGCATGAGTTAATCCCTCTACATCATGTCATCTTGCTTAAAGCGTTACTCTGTTCTCTTGAACTTAATACTATATATGCATGCTGGATAGCGGTCGATGTGCGGAGTAATAGTAGTAGATGCAGGCAGGAGTCGGTCTACTTGTCTTGGACGTGATGCCTATATACATGATCATACCTAGATATTCTCATAACTATGCTCAATTCTGTCAATTGCTCAACAGTAATTTGTTCACCCACCGTAATACTTATGCTCTCGAGAGAAGCCTCTAGTGAAACCTATGGCCCCCGGATCTATTTTCCATCATATTAATCTTCCAATACTTGGTTATTTCCTTTGCCATTTATTTTACTTGCATCTTTATTTCTCTTTATCATAAAAATACCAAAAATATTATCTTATCAGATCTCACTCTCGTAGGTGACCGTGAAGGGATTGAAAACCCCTTTATCGCGTTGGTTGCAAGGAGTTTATTTGTTTGTGTAGGTGCGAGGAACTCGTGCGTTGCCTCCTACTGGATTGATACCTTGGTTCTCAAAAACTGAGGGAAATACTTACGCTGCTCTGCTGCATCACCCTTTTCTCTTCAAGGGAAAACCAACGCAGTGCTCAAGAGATAGCACCTAGAGGCAATAATAAAGTTATTATGTATTTCCTTATATGATGATAAATGTTTATTATTCATGCTAGAATTGTATTAACCGGAAACATGATACATGTGTGAATACATAGACAAACAGAGTGTCACTAGTATGCCTCTACTTGACTAGCTCGTTGATCAAAGATGGTTATGTTTCCTAACCATAGACATGAGTTGTCATTTTATAAATGGGATCACATCATTAGGAGAATGATGTGATTGACTTGACCCATTCTGTTAGCTTAGCACTTGATCGTTTAGTTTTCTGCTATTGCTTTCTTCATGACTTATACATGTTCCTACGACTATGAGATTATGCTACTCCCGTTTATCGGAGGAACACTTTGTGTGCTACCAAACGTCACAATGTAAGTGGGTGATTGTAAAGGTGCTCTACAGGTGTCTCCAAATGTACTCGTTAAGTTGGCTTGTATCGAGATTAGGATTTATCACTCCGATTGTCGGAGAGGTATCTCTGGGCCCACTCGGTAATGCACATCACTATAAGCCTTGCAAAAATTGTAACTAATGAGTTAGTTGCGGGATGATGTATTACGGAACAAGTAAAGAGACTTGCCGGTAACGAGATTGAACTAGGTATTGAGATACCGACGATAGTATCTCGGGCAAGTAACATACCGATGACAAAGGGAACAACGTATGTTGTTGTGCGGTTTGACCGATAAAGATCTTCGTAGAATATGTGGGAGCCAATATGAGCATCCAGGTTCCGCTATTGGTTATTGACCGGAGACGTGTCTCGGTCATGTCTACATAGTTCTCGAACCCGTAGGGTCCGCACGCTTAAAGTTCGGTGACGATCGGTATTATGAGTTTTTCTGTTTTGATGTACCGAAGGTAGTTCGGAGTCCCGGATATGATCACGGACATGACGAGGAGTCTCGAAATGGTCGAGACGTAAAGATCGATATATTGGACGACTATGTTCGGACACTGGAAAGGTTTCGAAAGGTTTCGGACATATATCGGAGTACCGGGGGGTTACCGGAACCCCCCGGGGAGTTAATTGGGCCTCATGGGCCCTAGTAGGAGAAGAGGAGGGGTGGCCAAGGGCAGCCGCGCGCCCCCTCCCCCTCTGTCCGAATTGGACAAGGGGGGGTGCCGCCCCCCTTTCCTTCTCTTCCTCTCTCCCTTCCTTCTCCCCTCCTACTCCAACTAGGAAAAGAGTGAGTCCTACTCCTGGGGGAGTATGACCCCCCCCCCCTTGGTGCGCCCTCCTCCCAGCCGGCCGCCTTGTTGGGGAACGTAGCAGAATTTTTTAAAATTTTCTACGCATCACCAAGATCAATCTATGGAGTCATCTAGCAACGAGGGAGAGAGGAGTGCATCTACATACCCTTGTAGATCGCGCGCAGAAGCGTTCAAGAGAACGGGGTTGATGGAGTCGTACTCGTCGTGATCCAAATCACCGATGACCTAGCGCCGAACGGACGGCACCTCCGCGTTAAACACACATACGGTTGGGAAGACGTCTCCTCCAACTTGATCCAGCAAGGGGGAAGGAGAGGTTGATGAAGATCCAGCAGCACGACGGCGTGGTGGTGGAAGCGATGGTGATCTCGGCAGGGCTTCGCCAAGCTCAGGGAGAGGGAGGAGTGTCACGGGAGGGAGAGGGAGAGGCCAGGGGCTAGGGTGCGGCTGCCCTCCCTCCCCCCCACTATTTATAGGACCCCTAGGGAGGCGCCGGCCCTAGGAGATGCCATCTCCAAGGGGGGCGGCCAAGGGGGTGCCTTGCCCCCCAAGCCAAGTGGGGCGCCCCCACCCCTAGGGTTTCCAACCCTAGGCGCAGGAGAGGCCCATGGGGGGGCGCACCAACCCATCTGGGGCTGGTTCCCCTCCCACTTCAGCCCATGGGGCCCTCCGAGATAGGTGGTCCCACCCGGTGGACCCCCGGGACCATTCCGGTGGTCCCGGTACAATACCGATTACCCCTGAAACTTTCCCGATGGCCGAAACTTGACTTCCTATATATAAATCTTCACCTCTGGACCATTTCGGGACTCCTCGTGACGTCCGGGATCTCATCTGGGACACCGACAACTTTCGGGTTACCATATACTAATATCTCAACAACCCTAGCGTTACCCAACCTTAAGTGTGCAGACCCTACGGGTTCGGGAGAGACGCAGACATGACCGAGACGACTCTCCGGTCAATAACCAACAGTGGGATCTGGATACCCATGTTGGCTCTCACATGCTCCTCGATGATTTCATCAGATGAACCACGATGTCGAGGATTCAATCAATCCCGTATACAATTCCCTTTGTCAATCGGTACGTTACTTGCCCGAGACTCGATCGTCGGTATCCCAATACCTTGTTCAATCTCGTTACCGGCAAGTCACTTTACTCGTACCGTAATGCATGATCTCGTGATCAACCACTTGGTCACATTGAGCTCGTTATGATGATGCATTACCGAGTGGGCCCAGAGATACCTCTCCGTCATACGGAGTGACAAATCCCAGTCTTGATTCGTGCCAACCCAACAGACACTTTCGGAGATACCTGTAATGTACCTTTATAGTCACCCAGTTACGTTGTGACGTTTGGCACACCCAAGGCACTCCTACGGTATCTAGGAGTTGCACAATCTCATGGTCTAAGGAAATGATACTTGACATTCGGAAAAGCTACAGCAAACGAACTACACGATCTTTGAGCTATGCTTAGGATTGGGTCTTGTCCATCACATCATTCTCCTAATGATGTGATCCCGTTATCAATGACATCCAATGTCCATAGTCAGGAAACCATGACTATCTTTTGATCAACGAGCTAGTCAACTAGAGGCTCACTAGGGACGTGTTGTGGTCTATGTATTCACACATGTATTACGATTTCCGGATAACACAATTATAGCATGAACAATAGAAAATTATCATGAACAAAGAAATAATATAATAACCATTTTATTACTGCCTCTAGGGCATATTTCCAACAGTCTCCCACTTGCACTAGAGTCAATATTCTAGTTACATTGTGATGAATCGAACACCCATGCAGTTCTGGTGTTGATCATGTTTTGCTCTAGGGAGAGGTTTAGTCAACGGATCTGCCACATTCAGGTCCGTATGCACTTTACAAATCTCTATGTCTCCATTTTGAACACTTTCATGAATGGAGTTGAAGCGACGCTTGATATGCCTGGTCTTCCTGTGAAACCTGGGCTCCTTGGCAAGGGCAATAGCTCTAGTGTTGTCACAGAAGAGAGTCATCGGACCCGACGCATTGGGTATGACTCCTAGGTCGGTAATGAACTCCTTCACCCAGACTGCTTCTTGTGCTGCCTCCGAGGCCGCCATGTACTCCGCTTCACATGTAGATCCCGCCACAACGCTTTGCTTGCAACTGCACAAGCTTACTGCCCCACCATTCAAAATATACACATATCCGGTTTGTGACTTAGAGTCATCCAGATCTGTGTCAAAGCTAGCATCGACGTAACCCTTTACGACGTGCTCTTCATCACCTCCATAAACGAGAAACATATCCTTAGTCCTTTTCAGGTACTTCACGATATTCTTGACCGCTGTCCAGTGTTCCATGCCGGGATTACTTTGGTACCATCCTACCAAACTTACGGCAAGGTATACATCAGGTCTGGTACACAGCATAGCATACATGATAGACCCTATGGCCGAGGCATAGGGGACGACACTCATCTTTTCTCTATCTTCTGCCGTGGTCGGGCATTGAGCTGTGCTCAATCTCGTACCTTGCAATACAGGCAAGAACCCCTTCTTTGACTGATCCATTTTGAACTTCTTCAATATCTTGTCAAGGTATGTACTTTGTGAAAGACCAATAAGGCGTCTCGATCTATCTCTATAGATCTTGATGCCTAATATATAAGCAGCTTCTCCAAGGTCCTTCATTGAAAAACACTTGTTCAAGTAGGCCTTTATGCTTTCCAAGAATTCTATATCATTTCCCATCAATAGTATGTCATCCACATACAATATGAGAAATGCTACAGAGCTCACACTCACTTTGTTGTAAATGCAGGCTTCTCCATAAGTCTGCGTAAACCCACACGCTTTGATCATCTCATCAAAATGAATGTTCCAACTCTGAGATGCTTGCACCAACCCATAAATTGAGCGTTGGAGCTTGCACACCTTGTCAGCATTCTTAGGATCGACAAAACCTTCCGACTGCATCATATACAATTCTTACTTAAGGAAACCATTAAGGAATGCCGTTTTGACGTCCATTTGCCATATTTCATAATCATAGAATGCGGCAATTGCTAACATGATTTGGACGGATGTCAGCTTCGCTATGGGTGAGAAAGTCTCATCGTAGTCAACTCCTTGAACTTGTCGATAACCCTTAGCGACAAGCCGAGCTTTATAGATGGTTACGTTACCATCCGCGTCTGTCTTCTTCTTAAAGATCCATTTATTTTCTATGGCTCGCCGATCATCGAGCAAGTCAGTCAAAGTCCATACTTCGTTTTCATACATGGATCCTATCTCGGATTTCATGGCTTCCAGCCATTTGTCGGAATCCGGGCCCGCCATCGCTTCTTCATAGTTCAAAGGTTCACCGTTGTCTAACAACATGATTTCCAAGACAGGGTTGCCGTACCACTCTGGTGCAGAACGTGTCCTTGTGGACCTACGAAGTTCAGTAGCAACTTGATCTGAAGTTTCATGATCATCATCATTAACTTCCTCTCTAGTCGGTGCAGGCACCTCAGGAACATTTTCTTGAGCTGCGCCACTTACCGGTTCAAGAGGTAATACCTCATCAAGTTCTACTTTCCTCCCACTTATTTCTTTCGAGAGAAACTCTTTCTCTAGAAAGGACCCATTCTTGGCAACAAAGATCTTGCCTTCGGATCTGAGGTAGAAGGTATACCCAATAGTTTCTTTAGGGTATCCTATGAAGACGCATTTTTCCGATTTGGGTTCGAGCTTTTCAGGTTGAAGTTTCTTGACATAAGCATCGCATCCCCAAACTTTTAGAAACGACAGCTTAGGTTTCTTCTCAAACCATAATTCATACGGTGTCGTCTCAACGGATTTCGACAGAGCCCTATTTAAAGTGAATGCGGCAGTCTCTAAAGCATAGCCCCAAAATGATAGCGGTAGATCGGTAAGAGACATCATAGATCACATCATATCCAATAGGGTGCGATTACAACGTTTGGACACAATGTTACGCTGAGGTGTTCCAGGCGGCGTGAGTTGTGAAACTATTCCACATTTTCTTAAGTGTGTGCCAAATTCGTGACTCAAGTATTCTCCCCCATGATCTGATCGCAAGAACTTGATTTTCTTGTCACGTTGATTCTCAACCTCACTCTGAAATTCCTTGAACTTTTCAAAGGTCTCAGACTTGTGTTTCATTAAGTAGACATACCCATATCTACTCAAGTCATCAGTGAGGGTGAGAACATAACGATAGCCAGCCCGAGCCTCAACACTCATTGGACCGCACACATCAGTATGTATGATTTCCAATAAGTCGGTTGCTCGCTCAATTGTTCCTGAGAACGGAGTCTTGGTCATTTTACCCATGAGGCATGGTTCGCACGTGTCAAATGATTCGTAATCAAGAGACTCCAAAAGTCCATCTGCATGGAGCTTCTTCATGCGTTTGACACCTATGTGACCAAGGCGGCAGTGCCACAAGTATGTGGGACTATCATTATCAACCTTACATCTTTTGGTATTCACACTATGAATATGTGTAACATTACGCTCGAGATTCATTAAGAATAAACCATTCACCATCGGAGCATGACCATAAAACATACCTCTCATATAAATAGAACAACCATTATTCTCGGATTTAAATGAGTAGCCATCTCGAATTAAACGAGATCCTGATACAATGTTCATGCTCAAAGCTGGCACTAAATAACAATTATTGAGGTTTAAAACTAATCTCTTAGGTAAATGTAGAGGTAGCGTGCCGACGGCGATCACATCGACCTTGGAACCATTCCCGACGCGCATCGTCACCTCGTCCTTCGACAGTCTCCGCTTATTTCGCAGCTCCTGCTTTGAGTTACAAATGTGAGCAACTGCACCGGTATCAAATACCCAGGAGCTACTACGAGCACTGGGTAAGGTACACATCAATTACATGTATATCACATATACCTTTAGTGTTGCCGGCCTTCTTGTCCGCTAAGTATTTGGGGCAGTTCCGCTTCCAGTGACCACTTCCCTTGCAGTAAAAACACTCAGTCTCGGGCTTGGGTCCATTCTTTGGCTTCTTCCCGGCAGCTTTCTTACCGGGCGCGGCAACTCCCTTGCCGTCCTTCTTGAAGTTCTTTTTACCCTTGCCTTTCTTGAACTTAGTGGTTTTATTCACCATCAACATTTGATATTCCTTTTTGATTTCTACCTCTACTGATTTCAGCATTGAATATACCTCAGGAATGGTCTTTTCCATCCCCTGCATATTGAAGTTCATCACAAAACTCTTGTAGCTCGGTGGAAGCGACTGAAAGATTCTATCAAATGACCGCGTCATCCGGGAGATTAACTCCCAGCTGAGTCAAGAGGTTATGCAACCCACACATTTTGAGTATGTGCTCACTGACAGAACTATTTTCCTCCATCTTACAGCTGAAGAACTTGTCGGAGACTTCATATCTCTCGACTCGGGCATGAGCTTGGAAAACCATTTTCAGCTCTTCGAACATCTCATATGCTCCATGTCTCTTAAAACGCTTTTAGAGCCCCGGTTCTAAGCTGTAAAGCATGCCGCACTGAACGAGGGAGTTATCATCGGCACGAGACTGCCAAGCGTTCATAACATCTTGGTTTTCTGGGACAGGTGCGTTACCTAGCGGTGCTTCTAGGACATAATCTTTCTTGGCAACTATGAGGATGATCCTCAAGTTCCGGACCCAGTCCGTATAGTTGCTGTCATCATCTTTCAGCTTGGTTTTCTCTAGGAACGCGTTGAAGTTGAGGACAACATGGGCCATTTGATCTACAAGACATATTGTAAAGATTTTAGACTAAGTTCATGGTAATTAAGTTCATCTAATCGAATTACTCAATGAACTCCCACTCAGATAGACATCCCTCTAGTCATCTAAGTGAAAACATGATCCGAGTCAACTAGACCGTGTCCGATCATCACGTGAGACGGACTAGTTAACATCGGTGAACATCTTCATGTTGATCGTATTTTCTATACGACTCATGCTCGACCTTTCGGTCTTTTGTGTTCCGAGGCCATGTCTGTACATGCTAGGCTCGTCAAGTCAACCTAAGTGTATTGCGTGTGTAAATCTGGCTTACAGCCGTTGTATTCGAACGTTAGAATCTATCACACCCGATCATCACGTGGTGCTTCGAAACAACGAACCTTCGCAACGGTGCACAGTTAGGGGGAAGACTTACTTGAAATTATTACGAGGGATCATCTTATTTAAGCTACCATCGTTCTAAGCAAATAAGATGTAAAACATGATAAACATCGCATGCAATCAAATAGTGACATGATATGGCCAATATCATTTGCTCCTTTTGATCTCCATCTTCGGGGCTCCATGATCATCGTTGTCACCGACATGACACCATGATCTCCATCATCATGATCTCCAGCATCATGTCTTCTTGAAGTTGTCTCGTCATCTATTACTTCTACTACTATGGCTAACGCTTTAGCAATAAAGTAAAGTAATTACATGACGTTTATGTTGACACGCAGGTCATAAATAAATAAAGACAACTCCTATGGCTCCTGCCGGTTGTCATACTCATCGACATGCAAGTCGTGATTCCTATTACAAGAACATGATCAATCTCATACATCACATATATCATTCATCACATCCTTTTGGCCATATCACATCACAAAACACTTGCTGCAAAAACAAGTTAGACGTCCTCTAATTGTTGTTGCAAGTTTTTATGTGGCTGCTATAGGTTTCTAGCAAGAACGTTTCTTACCTACGCCAAAACCAGAACGTGAATTGCTAATTTCTATTTACCCTTCATAAGGACCCTGTTCATCGAATCCGATCCGACTAAAGTGGGAGAGACAGTCACCCGCCAGCCACCTTATGCAACTAGTGCATGTCAGTCGAAGGAACCGGTCTCATGTAAGCGTACATGTAAGGTTGGTCTGGGCCGCTTCATCCCACAATGCCGCCGAATCAAGACAAGACTAGTAACGGCAAGATAATTGATAATATCGACACCCACAACTGCTTTGTGTTCTACTCGTGCATAGTAACTACACATATACCTAGCTCATGATGCCACTGTTGGGGAACGTAGCAGAATTTTAAAATTTTCTATGCATCACCAAGATCAATCTATGGAGTCATCTAGCAACGAGGGAGAGAGGAGTGCATCTACATACCCTTGTAGATCGCGTGCGGAAGCGTTCAAGAGAATGGGGTTGATGGAGTCGTACTCGACGTGATCCAAATCACCGATGACCTAGTGCCAAACGGACGGCACCTCCGCGTTCAACACACGTACGGTTGGGATGACGTCTCCTCCAACTTGATCCAGCAAGGGGGAAGGAGAGGTTGATGAAGATCCAGCAGCACGACGGCGTGGTGGTGGAAGCAACGGTGATCTCGGCAGGGCTTCGCCAAGCGCAGGGATACGGAGGAGTGTCACTGGAGGGAGAGGGAGAGGCCAGGGGCTTGGGAGCGGCTGCCCTCCCTCCCCCCCACTATATATAGGGTGCCTAGGGGGGCGCCGGCCCTAAGAGATCCAATCTCCTAGGGGGGCGGCGGCCAAGGGGGTGCCTTGCCCCCCAAGGCAAGGGTGGCGCCCCCGACCCCTAGGGTTTGCAACCCTAGGCGCAGGGGGAGGCCCAAGGGGGGCGCACCAGCCCACTAGGGGCTGGTTCCCCTCCCACTTCAGCCCATGGGGCCCTCCAGGATAGGTGGCCCCACCCGATGGACCCCCGGGACCCTTCCGGTGGTCCCGGTACAATACCGATTACCCCCGAAACTTTCCCGATGTCCGAAACTTGACTTCCTATATATAAATCTTCACCTCCGGACCATTCCGGAACTCCTCGTGATGTCCGGGATCTCATCCGGGACTCCAAACAACTTTCGGGTTACCGTATGCTAATATCTTTACAACCCTAGCGTCACCGAACCTTAAGTGTGTAGACCCTACGGGTTCGGGAGACATGCAGACATGACCGAGACGCTCTCTGGTCAATAACTAACAGCAGGATCTGGATACCCATGTTGGCTCCCACATGCTCCATGATGATCTCATCGGATGAACCACGATGTCGAGGATTCAATCAATCCGCATACAATTCCCTTTGACAATCAGTATGTTACTTGCCCGAGACTCGATCGTCGGTATCCCAATACCTCGTTCAATCTCGTTACCGGCAAGTCACTTTACTCGTACCATACAGCAACTCCCGTGATCAACCACTTGGTCACATTGAGCTCATTATGATGATGCATTACCGAGTGGGCCCAGAGATACCTCTCCGTCATACGGAGTGACAAATCCCAGTCTTGATTCGTGCCAACCCAACAGACACTTTCGGAGATACCTGTAATGTACCTTTATAGTCACCCAGTTACGTTGTGACGTTTGGCACATCCAAGGCACTCCTACGGTATCCGGGAGTTGCACAATCTCATGGTCTAAGGAAATGATACTTGACATTCCGAAAAGCTACAGCAAACGAACTACACGATCTTTGAGCTATGCTTAGGATTGGGTCTTGTCCATCACATCATTCTCCTAATGATATGATCCCGTTATCAGTGACATCCAATGTCCATAGTCAGGAACCATGACTATCTTTTCATCAACGAGCTAGTCAACTAGAGGCTCACTAGGGACGTGTTGTGGTCTATGTATTCACACATGTATTACGATTTCCGGATAACACAATTATAGCATGAACAATAGACAATTATCATGAACAAATAAATATAATAATAACCATTTTATTATTGCCATTGTTGAGGAAATCGTTAACTGGTAGCTGCTCGGTTGGCTAGCGAGTAGGGGATTAATCGGCTAATCGGCAAGTTAATTGGCCATTTAATCAATTAATCGGACGATTTTTTGGTTTATCGGCTACTCGATGACCCTATGAGTAGGGATTAATCGGCAAGTTAACTGGTTAATCGGATGAATTCTTGAACATGGATTATTGCCTCTAGGGCATATTTCCAACAGGAGCTTCTTCATGCGTTTGACACCTATGTGACCAAGACGGCAGTGCCACAAGTATGTGGGACTATCATTACCAACCTTACATCTTTTGGTATTCACACTATGAATATGTGTAACATTACGCTCGAGATTAATTAAAAATAAACCATTCACCAGCGGAGCATGACCATAAAACATATCTCTTATATAAATAGAACAACCATTATTCTCGGATTTAAATGAGTAGTCATCTCGAATTAAACGAGATCCTAATACAATGTTCATGCTCAAGCTGGCACTAAATAACAATTATTGAGGTTTAAAACTAATCCCGTAGGTAAATGTAGAGGTAGCGTGCCGACGGCGATCACATCGACCATGGAACCATTCCCGGCGCGCATCGTCACCTAGTCCTTCGCCAGTCTCCGCTTATTCCGCAGCTCCTGCTTTGAGTTACAAATGTGAGCAACCGCACCGGTATCAAATACCCAGGAGCTACTACGAGTACTGGTAAGGTACACATCAATTACATGTATATCACGTATACCTTTAGTGTTGCCGGCCTTCTTGTCTGCTAAGTATTTAGGGCAGTTCCGCTTCCAGTGACCACTTCCCTTGCAATAAAAACACTCAGTCTCAGGCTTGGGTCCATTCTTTGACTTCTTCCCGGCAGCAACTCCCTTACCGTCCTTCTTGAAGTTCTTCTTACCCTTGCCTTTCTTGAACTTAGTGGTTTTATTCACCATCAACACTTGATGTTCCTTTTTGATTTTCACCTCCGCTGATTTCAGCATTGAATATACCTCAGGAATGGTCTTTTCCATCCCCTACATATTGAAGTTCATCACAAAGCTCTTGTAGCTCGGTGGAAGCGACTGAAGGATTCTGTTAATGACCGCGTCATCCGGGAGATTAACTCCCAGCTGAGTCAAGTGGTTATGCAACCCAGACATTTTGAGTATGTGCTCACTGACAGAACTATTTTCCTTCATCTTACAACTGAAGAACTTGTCGAAGACTTCATATCTCTCAACCCGGGCATGAGCTTGGAAAACCATTTTCAGCTCTTCGAACATCTCATATGCTCCGGGTCTCTCAAAACGCTTTTGGAGCCCCGGTTCTAAGATGTAAAGCATGCCGCACTGAACGAGGGAGTAATCATCAGCACGTGACTGCCAAGCGTTCGTAACGTCTTGGTTCTCTGGGATGGGTGCGTCACCTAGCGGTGCTTCTAGGACACAATCTTTCTTGGCAGCTATGAGGATGATCCTCAGGTTCCGGACCCAGTCCATATAGTTGCTGCCATCATCTTTCAGCTTGGTTTTCTCTAGGAACGCGTTGAAGTTGAGGACAACGTGGGCCATTTGATCTACAAGACATATTGTAAAGATTTTAGACTAAGTTCATGATAATTAAGTTCATCTAATCAAATTATTTAATGAACTCCCACTCAGATAGACATTCCTCTAGTCATCTAAGTGAAACATGATCCGAGTCAACTAGGCCGTGTCCGATCATCACGTGAGACGGACTAGTCAACATCGGTGAACATCTTCATGTTGATCGTATCTTCTATACGACTCATGCTCGACCTTTCGGTCTTCCGTGTTCCGAGGCCATGTCTGTACATGCTAGGCTCGTCAAGTCAACCTAAGTGTATTGCATGTGTAAATCTGGCTTACACCCGTTGTATTCGAACGTTAGAATCTATCACACCCGATCATCACGTGGTGCTTCGAAACAACGAACCTTCGCAACGGTGCACAGTTAGGGGGAACATTTTCTTGAAATTATTATGAGGGATCATCTTATTTGAGCTACCGTCGTTCTAAGAAAATAAGATGTAAAACATGATAAACATCACATGCAATCAAATAGTGACATGATATGGCCAATATCATTTGCGCCTTTTGATCTCCATCTTCGGGGATTCATGATCATCGTTGTCACCGGCATGACACCATGATCTCCATCATCATTATCTTCATCATCGTGTCTTCTTGAAGTTTCTCGTCATTTATTACTTCTACTACTATGGCTAACGCTTTAGCAATAAAGTAAAGTAATTACATGACGTTTATGTTGACTCACAGGTCATAAATAATTTAAGACAACTCCTATGGCTCCTGCCGGTTGTCATACTCATCGACATGCAAGTCGTGATTCCTATTACAAGAACATGATCAATCTCATACATCACATATATCATTCATCACATCCTTTTGGCCATATCACATCACACGGCACATGCTGCAAAAACAAGTTAGACGTCCTCTAATTGTTGTTGCAAGTTTTTACGTGGCTACTATAGGTTTCTAGCAAGAATGTTTCTTACCTACGCCAAAACCACAACGTGATATGCCAATTTCTATTTACCCTTCATAAGGACCCTTTTCATCGAATCCGATCCGACTAAAGTGGGAGAGACAGACACCCGCCAGCCACCTTATGCAACTAGTGGATGTCAATCAGTGGAACCAGTCTCACGTAAGCGTACGTGTAAGGTCGGTCTGGGCCGCTTCATCCCACGATGCCGCCGAATCAAGATAAGACTAGTAATGGCAAGCAAATTGACAATATCCACGCCCACAACTGCTTTGTGTTCTACTCGTGCATAGTAACTACGCATAGACCTTTGTCAATCGGTACGTTACTTGCCCGAGACTCGATCGTCGGTATCCCAGTACCCCGTTCAATCTCGTTACCGGCAAGTCACTTTACTCGTACCGTAATGCATGATCCCGTGATCAACCACTTGGTCACATTGAGCTCATTATGATGATGCATTACCGAGTGGGCCCAGAGATACCTCTCCGTCATACGGAGTGACAAATCCCAGTCTCGATTCGTGCCAACCCAACAAACACTTTCGAAGATACCTGTAGTGTACCTTTATAGTCACACAGTTACGTTGTGACGTTTGGCACACCCAAAGCACTCCTACGGTATCCGGGAGTTGCACAATCTCATGGTCTAAGGAAATGATACTTGACATTCGGAAAAGCTAAAGCAAACAAACTACACGATCTTTGAGCTGTGCTTAGGATTGGATCTTGTCCATCACATCATTCTCCTAATGATGTGATCCCGTTATCAATGACATCCAATGTCCATAGTCAGGAAACCATGACTATCTTTTGATCAACGAGCTAGTCAACTAGAGGCTCACTAGGGACGTGTTGTGGTCTATGTATTCACACATGTATTACGATTTCCGGATAACACAATTATAGCATGAACAATAGACAATTATCATGAACAAAGAAATATAATAATAACCATTTTATTATTGCCTCTAGGGCATATTTCCAACACGCCTCCCCCCTAGCTCCTTTATATACGGGGGCAGGGGGCACCCCATAGACACACAAGTTGATCATTGATTCCTTAGCCGTGTGCGGTGTCCCCCTCCACCATAATCCACCTCGATCATATCGTAGCGGTGCTTAGGCGAAGCCCTGCATCGGTAGCAACATCATCACCATCATCATGCCGTCGTGCTGACGAAACTCTCCCATGAAGCTCTACTGGATCGGAGTTAATGGGACGTCATCGAGCTGAACGTGTGCTGAACTCGAAGGTGTCGTGCGTTCGATACTTGGATCGGTCGGATCGTGAAGACGTTCGACTACATCAACCGCGTTCTCACAACGTTTCCGCTTACGGTCTACGAGGGTACGTAGACGATACTCTCCCCTATCGTTGCTATGCATCACCATGATCTTGCGTGTGCGTGCGGAAATTTTTGAAATTACTACATTCCCCAACACCCGCGCTGTCGGCGACAACGGCCGATTTCCTGCCGTTTTCTCCCCCTCGTTATCCGCCCTTCCCTCTATTTCCCCCTTGTCCCTTCATTCTCCCCCGCCGCTCCCTCCATTCTTCCGCAGATCCTCCCGCCATGCCACCGAAGAAATATGCGTCCCCTCGCCTAACCATTAATGGCGCCATCCAGCCAAAGCAGAGGAAGCCGAGGGCGCCGATGGCAAGGCCCCCCGGCATGTGGAACGCCAAGTGGAAGGCCGACGTTGATTGCCGGGAGGCGGTCACCGTCGACCAACGGAACAGGCTCATCATGAGGAAGGCCAAGGACACGGCGGCGACGACAGAGGAGGGATAGGCGTCTCGCGCGGGGATGATGAACCTTCCACCCGACCACTGCCCACAAGCCGCGTGGGGGAGCCAGCAAAGCGTCGCTTCGCCGACTAACTTCTCTCCGCCACTATGGGGGTACGCGCCCTCGCCTGGCTACTCCGATGGCGACGCGCATGGCGGCTTCAACCCCAACATCACCTTTTCACATGGCGTGTCGCCGCGTGCCGCCCTCTCCGGCTTCAACCCCGACCCGCGCACCCCCTCCCCTGCGTTCACCGCTGGCCTCAACACCCAGTACAGCTACTCGCCACCGGCATACTCAGGCTCTCCTGCGCCGCCTCTGCGTCGTGGCGCCCTATCCTTCGCACATGGCTCGGCACCACAGTTCAGCGGCACCGACGCCGACATGGACGAGATCATCACGAGCGCCTCGGTCGCCGCCGTTTCGTGCCCCGAGTTCCGCGCGCAAGACGAGACGATGGACACCGCCCTCAACATGACGACGAGCTCGACGACGCCGAGGAGAAGGTGGAGGAGGAAGAACCGGCCGAGGACGAGCTCGATGATCACCAAACTTGTGGCTTTTTTTGGCAGCGGTAAAGACAAGTTTGAATTTTTGGGCGTCTGGGTGCCGAAACCTATGGGCATGACTGGAAACTCGATCGTCCTTAGGGCGAAAAAACCATCGGCGCAAACACCAAAAGGCATTCGCCGGGTGCGCTGGAGGCCAAACGACTGGAGATGCTCTAATCATGTCTAAAAAAATGCACACGCCTTTTCGATGTCCACAAAGGAGACGCATTTTTTTCTTTGCCGGCAGTTCTTTATGAGATTTACGGAAGGAAAATATAAGTCAATGTTACAGATTATATTTGTTGCAGATTGCATCAGAGAAGAACCTGCTCGATCTAGCTTGTAGACACATAAAATTTAAGCTTAATTCAGATTATAATCATCATAAGATTACTAACATGACAAATAGCACACGACATACTACTAGAAACATATGGGGATATACTCATATATGAATCAAAGGCATGAGTGTACAGAGAAAAGAACAACTCATACGAGTTCACTAAAACTCATATGCAACAACATCATTGGCCATAGTGATGGAGATGATGTAGTCCTACACCATAGAGGAAGTAGTCGAAGTAGGATAGACATACGGTCATTTTGCCTTGCGTATGTTTGTCAGGTCGATACTTTGTGAGTTTCATCGTGTTGTCTTAGGTTTTCATGCTTTATGAGTTGTTACATGGTCGGTATTTAGGGTTACATAGTCGGTATCTAAAGGAACCTCATGAAGACCGTGTACGTCAAGTATTTGGCAGATGCAGTCATGATCACGTCCAGACGTGCAGCTTTCGGAGTCAATCCGATTGAGAGCGAGGCCCGCATGCCCAGCCCGAGGACTATGGGCCGATTCAGTTGGCACCTCCCTAGTTCTGTACACCGTCACGGTCACTGACCGAGCTGTTCTTCCGGACATATAAGCAAGGTTTGAGGAGGCCGCCCATAGATGCTCTAACGAAACTAGCAAATATCAGAAATATAAGGAGGAGAATACGGTCGACGTATGTAGTACTATCGCTGTGGTAATTAACTAGTGGTGTAGCGTGCCGTAAGATCCTAGTGAGGCACGTGACTGTTCTTGGGGGACTGCACACACATCGCACATGGGGTGATGGGATCAGAGTTTTGGCCGTGCGTACCGACTCATACTATCATGTGGAGATTATGGAGGCTGAAGCGCCTTTTTGTTTAGCATGTGTGGTGTGCTACTAGTGTGTGTGGCATCGTTACTGGTTTGTCGCGTCTTTATCGGACATGCGCACCGTCGAGGCAAGTTAGTGATTTGGCAGGTGGTTGCACCGAGGTGCAGACAGATGTGTACCGAGAGAGAGAGGGGTGTGCATCAGCCTTCACCGGTAGAAAAGGGCCTATAGTACCGGTTCGTAAGGGCCTTTAGTCCCGGTTCCTGAACCGGGACTAAAGTGTCGGTACTAATGCTCCGACCCTTTAGTCCCGGTTCAATCCAGAACCGGGACTGATGGGCCTTCGCGTGGGCAGTGCGCAGAGCCCAGGCAGGAGACCCTTTGGTCCCGGTTGGTGGCACCAACCGGGACCAATAGGCATCCACGCGTCAGTATTTCTGTGGCTGGGGTTTTTGTTTTTTTTGAAGGGAGGGGGGGGGGGGTTTGGGGGTTTTGGGGGCTTAATTTAGATGTTTCATATATTGTGTTAGCTAGCTATAATTAATAGAGAGAAGTGTCCTCTCTTATGTCCGTGCTTGGTCGACGCTACGTACTATACATACGTATAGAGAGGACTAGACACGCTAGCTAGCTAGTAAGCAAACGAAGAAAACAGAAGATCGTCATGAACATATATGCATACAGAGAGAAGTGATATCGACCACCTCTCCTTCTCTGAGAGATTGGTCGAACAACAAGTTCTCGTATATCTATCTGACACTACCGGCTACATATATACAATAATTATCTCTTACAAATATAATCATACAGACTCAGAGTCCACATAGAATTCTCCGTCTTCAGCGATCACGTGGTCAAGAAAGAATGCCGCCAATTCCTCTTGAATTGCTCGCATGCGAGCTGGTGCTAGGAGTTCATCCCGCTTCCGAAACATCTAATTTAAAGAAGTGGGTCAATACATATATATATGAATGAATGAAACTCAACACAAATGATGGTAATAAAATAAAATTGTGAATGTTGTTATTTACGTACTTCATATTGTTCGTCAGTGTAGCCCCGCTCACAGGTCGTGTGGCGGATG
Organism: Triticum aestivum; assembly: GCF_018294505.1. Classification (NCBI taxonomy): domain Eukaryota; kingdom Viridiplantae; phylum Streptophyta; class Magnoliopsida; order Poales; family Poaceae; genus Triticum; species Triticum aestivum. The sequence goes on along the minus strand of NC_057800.1, from coordinate 23,278,976 downwards.
GACTCGCAAACGTAGTATCCACAGAAATCATTCCTTTGTTCCTGCCACAACCACTTTACAAGAAATAGAGGTTAATCAAAATGATAAGCAAGAATGCCAAATGATATTGATGAAACTAGCGCTTGAATGACTAGTAGATGCGCTTAAAATGCTACTATAGTACTTACTTTCGGGTGTCTAAATTGCAGCTCCTTCGGCAGTCCCGGAGCTTTTCTGGTAAATTTTCTCCAAACGCTGCCGGACAAAGAAAACAATTACTTGATATATCGGGAAATGAACAAAGTTGCTGATATGGTGGATAATGATCGAGTTAACTTACTTTTCGAGTATTTGAGTCATGTCTGCATAGTCCTGGGGATCTTTTCGTCTTGAGTCTAAGACGGTTACTAGTCCCTGCTCAAGCTTAATCTCTAGGAGAATATAGTGGAAACTGCACACGCATGCATAACTCATCAATTACATTACTATAACCTTGACTAATATATAAGGGAAACCGAATACGCACAAGACAGTAACACTCACTTGAAGTTGTAAGGAAAGAGTATTATATCTTTGTTTTCATTTATTACCAACGATCGTAGCAAGTTGGCCTCGGTAGCTGCGGCATGAAATTTAACATGAGTTGCATCTATGAGATATGTGTTAATGAACCCAATATCACCGACTTGTCTTTTTTTTCAATTCAGCGATCTTCAATCTGCATAATATAGTGAGGATGATTATAAATACATGCAATGAAAGAGCTAAGCTATATAGAGAAACTTAATGACAGAAGTAGTACTACTTACAGACAGTAGCAGGCGACCGTTGTTTTATCGAGGGTCAATTGATTGAAAAACTGATAGAACTCCTCAAATGGAACAGGCAACAGTTCAATTCCAACGAGGTCATGCTCCTTTTTAACTTTCACATACAAAGTACTCCTCCCCCCAGAGTCTCTGCAGATTTTCAAGTACCAATCATGCAATCTTCGCATCATCGTTGATAGAGATCTTTCATCTTTGACGAGAGGCTTCCCGTACTCGTATCTTTGTATCTGCACGTCCATGGGTTCATAATGCACATCATTGGGCAGGTAATATGCAAGATTGCTATAACTGGGCACCATCCTCGGATCATTAGCGACGTTGTGGCTAGGCACCTTGAGCGGGGGGCACGATTGCTTCGCTTGTTCGCTGAGCTGGGCAATTTGTTTCCCATACACGCCCAAGAAGCCTAGAAGGTTCACGCAAAGGTTCTTCGTTACGTGCATCACGTCGATTGAGGAGCGGACCTCTAGGTCTTTCCAGTAGGGTAGGTCCCAAAATATAGATTTCTTCTTCCACATTGGTGCGTGTCCCTCAGCGTCATTCGGAACAGCTAGTCCACTGGGACCCTTTCCAAAGATTACGTAGTGTAAATCATTGACCATAGCAAGCACGTGATCACCAGTGCGCATGGCGGGCTTCTTCCGGTGATCTGCATCGCCTTTGAAATGCTTGCCTTTCTTTCGACATTGATGGTTGGTCGGAAGAAATCGACGATGGCCCAGGTACACATTCTTCCTGCATTTGTCCAAGTATATACTTTCAGTGTCATCTAAACAGTGCGTGCATGCGTGGTATCCTTTGTTTGTCTATCCTGAAAGGTTACTGAGAGCGGGCCAATCGTTGATGGTCACGAACAGCAACGCCTTAAGGTTAAATTTCCTCTTGTCTGTGCTCATCCCACGTACGTACACCGTTTTCATTCCACAGCTGTAAAAGTTGTTCAACTAATGGCCTTAGGTACACATCAATTTCGTTGCCGGGTTGCTTAGGGCCTTGGATGAGAACTGGCATCATAATGAACTTTCGCTTCATGCACATCCAAGGAGGAAGGTTATACATACATAGAGTCACGGGCCAGGTGCTGTGATTGCTGCTCTGCTCCCCGAAAGGATTAATGCCATCCGCGCTTAAAGCAAACCATACATTCCTTGGGTCCTTTGCAAACTCATTCCAGTACTTTCTCTCGATTTTTCTCCACTGCGACCCGTCAGCGGGTGCTCTCAACTTCCCATCTTTCTTTCGGTTCTCACTGTGCCATCGCATCAACTTGGCATGCTCTTCGTTTTTGAACAGACGTTTCAACTGTGGTATTATAGGAGCATACCACATCACCTTCGCAGGAACCCTCTTCCTGGGGGGCTCGCCGTCAACATCACCAGGGTCATCTCGTCTGATCTTATACCGCAATGCACCGCATACCGGGCATGCGTTCAGATCCTTGTATGCACCACGGTAGAGGATGCAGTCATTAGGGCATGCATGTATCTTCTCCACCTCCAATCCTAGAGGGCATACGACCTTCTTTGCTGCGTATGTACTGTCGGGCAATTCGTTATCCTTTGGAAGATTCTTCTTCAATATTTTCAGTAGCTTCTCAAATCCTTTGTCAGCCACAGCATTCTCTGCCTTCCACTGCAGCAATTCCAGTACGATACCGAGCTTTGTGTTGCCATCTTCGCAATTGGGGTATAACCCTTTTTTGTGATCCTCTAACATGCGATCGAACTTCAGCTTCTCCTTTTGACTGATGCATTGCGTCCTTGCATCGACAATGACCCGACGGAGATCATCATCATCGGGCACATCGTCTGGTTCCTCTTGATCTTCAGCAGCTTCACCCGTTGCAGCATCATTGGGCACATCGTCTGGTTCCTCTTGATCTTCACCAGCTCCCTCCGTTGCAGCATCACCGTATTCAGGGGGCACATAGTTGTCATTGTAGTCTTCTTCTTCGCCGTCTTCCATCATAACCCCTATTTCTCCGTGCCTCGTCCAAACATTATAGTGTGGCATGAAACCCTTGTAAAGCAGGTGGGAGTGAAGGATTTTCCGGTTAGAGTAAGACCTTGTATTCCCACATTCAGTGCATGGACAACACATAAAACCATTCTGCTTGTTTGCCTCAGCCGCATCGAGAAACTCATGCACGCCCTTAATGTACTCGCGGGTGTGTATGTCACCGTACATCCATTGCCGGTTCATCTGCGTGCATTATATATAATTAAGTGTCCAAATTAATAGAAGTTCATCATCACATTAAAACCAAAATGCATACATAGTTCTCATCTAACAACATATAGCTCTCCAGAGCATCTAATTAATTAAACCATACATTGAAACTATGTAAAACGTTTCAATGCAAAAACAAATGCGATCATAATCGCAACCAAGGTAACAATTGATCCAACGGTATAATGATACCAAGCCTCGGTATGAATGGCATATTTTCTAATCTTTCTAATCTTCAAGCGCATTGCATCCATCTTGATCTTGTGATCATCGACGACATCCGCAACATGCAACTCCAATATCATCTTCTCCTCCTCAATTTTTTTATTTTTTCCTTCAACAAATTGTTTTCTTCTTCAACTAAATTTAACCTCTCGACAATAGGGTAGGTTGGCATTTCCGATTCACATACATCCTAGATAAATAAAATCTATGTCACGTTGGTCGGCATAATTTTCATAAACAATAAATGAACCAATAGTTATAAAGATAATATACATACCACATCCGAATCATAGACAGGACGAGGGCCGACGGGGGCGGATACCAAAACCATCGCACTATATAAGATGCAATAATAAATGTAAGAAAATGATACACTATCTAAACATACAAGTAAGAATATTTTTTCTTTCAGAAAGAAGATAAGAACAAGAGGCTCACCACGGTGGTGTCGGTGATGAGATCGGCGCGGGTGATCGACGGCGGTGAAGACGGGGACGGGGCGTGACGGACCGCTAAATCTAGACAAATCTCGAGGAAAATGGAGTTTGGAGGTCGAGCTTCGAGAGGAGAAAGCTTAAGTAGTGTGGCTCGGGCATTCCATCGAACACCTCATGTGCATAGGAGGTGAGCTAGAGCACCACAAAGCCCTCTCCCCCTCGGCCAGAAAAAACAGAGCACTGTGCTCTGCTCTTGCGCGAGGGGGTATATATAGGCACCTCATTGGTCCCGGTTGGTGACATGAGCCGGGACTAAAGGGGAGCCTTTTGTCCCGTTTCAAGCCACCAACCGGGACCAATGGTGGTGGGCCATGAGCGAGGCCCATTGGTCCCGGTTCATCACCAACCGGGACCAAAAGGTCCAAATGAACCGGGACCAATGGCCCATGTGGCCCGGCCGGCCCCCTGGGCTCACGAACCGAGACCAATGCCCACATTGGTCCCGGTTCTAGACTGAACCGGGACTAATGGGCTGACCCGGCCTGAACCAAAGCCCTGTTTTCTACTAGTGCTTATGTAAAAATCTTGGATCGGATTTCTACCGCGTCCCTGACAAATACTGCTATGCAATCTGCTGCAGCAGTCATAGCCTAATTAGCCTAATTGGCCAAAATATTACCCAAAATATGAGAGGTACTTGTAAACCAAGACCAAGGAAGTAGTGAGGTGGTTGTATAGAAAGCGTAGGCATCTGTTATACTTTAATTTGTCATTTGCAACGATGCAACCGTGAGAAGAAAGACACCGTACGAGAGCAAGCAAGCCATTTGTCCGTAGGACGTAGGAGCATCCCCGTATGCATGGGATCGAATTCCTTCGATGATTTGGCCTGCATGCTTGCGATCGCGAGCAATTGGCGCCACTCCCATCCGTCAAAGATTCCGCCAGCCAGCTTTATCGAGTACACCGTACGCTTATACTCTCGGGAAATGATGAGTGAGGTGTCAGAGCTCACAGCTCAGAGCACAACACAAGAGAGCAGAACACAGGGCCCGAGTTTTGAGCCCATGATCAAGGTGTCCCGCTTGTCTGATTCCACCGATCCACTCGATTCACGCAACACAACACGTAGCTGGACTGTTCTGAACCGGTGGCGTACTAGAAATGCTTGTTGTTGCCCTATTCAAAAAAAAAAAAATGCTTGTTGCCATGCGCGCCACTACACTACACCGCGCCCATGCATGAGCACGATCGCTGTTGAGTGACGAAAAAGAGAACGACGGACTCGCACGCGCCGTGCTCCGCCAATTCGGCCACAATCCCTGGCCGGGACATACAGTACGTATAAAGACAGTCTCCACGTGTGTCTTGTACTGTACAAATTTCTCTACGTCTGCTGACTGCTGCTTGCTTTGCATTTACAGGTGTCAGAACCATGCATGCGCGTACAATACGTAGTAATGCTGTCAATGTACCAGCCTCAAGTTAAAGCAACATTCAAGACTAAAAAAAGAGAGTTAACATTCTTTGAGAGAGAAAATAGTTGAGGCCGGGTACGTCAGTTTCTGTAGCGGGTTTTTGGGCGAGGTCCCCTGGCGACAAAACGGCAGATGAGGCACAACAAACAGAGATGATGCATGAAACGCCGCGTCAAATCGGCACCCATGTCCCTGTGTTAGTAGGATCTTTTGGGACACTTATGTACACATGCCAACACAGAAAAGAACAATCCGTACGAGTTCATTGTTGGCCATGGTGACGAAGACGAGACAGTCATCACCGTAGACGACGTAGTCGAAGCAGGCGGATTGACCTCGATGATTAGTCGAACTTAAGCAAGCAGTCATACCGAGGTGCATCCTAAACACATAATTGCTCCCCAACCGATACGGGTTTTCAAAAGACACGGCTTTGAACTAATGCTCTTTCAAATAGCTATGCTTGTAGTCGTCGAGGATGGAGTCGTCATTGAAGTAGCTCAACAGTAGGAACTCACTATGAGTGTATGTTTTGTCTACAAATATCCTTGTGCGTACCTTCTCTCCTCTATGTCCCTACCTATAGATAGGATGCGCGGGAAAGTGAAGAGATGCAACTGAAACGTTGTAGAAGAACTATCTGGAAGTACAAAATGTGTCTACAATGAGCTCGAGGATAGACACGAACAATCAGCACTATTCTTCCAACTAGGCGCATAATGTTAGCCCGAACTCGAAGTTGATTTACAAAACGTGACGTGCACACTATTGCTCTCTTTTATCTTGCTACAACGAACAGTAGAACACAAAACCTTACATATTCTCTTCCTCGACTAGCAATATGATACTAAACATGCACACCTGTTATGCAAGTCAAATGGGCCTTTGAGATTTCAAAAGTTTAACTAGATTGAGGTAGAAGAGTTAGCGGCCCAAGACCAATAGATTATTGTGTGTACGACACTTACAAACTTAGTGGAGCTGACTATCTGGATGCTTCTCCCTATCGACGGTTGTGAGCACCCTCTCGATCTCGTCGGTGTTTCATCCAAGTTGCAAAGGAAGATATGTGTGTAGACAACTACGGGCGACGAGGGCGATGGAATCCTCGCAGAGCACTCGGAGACGCTCGACCGAATTCCATTGTCGGAGCGGCTCACCTAGATCTACCACTAAGAAGGTGGGAGGATTGGGTAGAGTGGCTTTCGCGGCGTGCCTTGCTCAGATCACCAGTCTAAGCGAACCGCGAAGGAGCGGGATTACATGGATATTCGTAAGCTAGAGATCCAGGTGAATGCTTGGATCACAGAGGAATAGCGGGGGAGGTTCTTGGTGGAGGGGTAAACTTCATATGAGCAAGGTTTGATCTGGGCGGCAGTGGAAGTGGACATGTCGGTGTCGGGGCAAAGGGCGAGATGGATGAATTTTCCAGCAAGGGAGGCATTGTCGTGATTGGTGGGGCTCAAGAAGGGGGCTTCCCACATATCCCTGTCGATTATGGTGACAAGGATATCTTCAAATCAACTTGCTAAGGTCGAGATTGGAATCCAATTGCACATCTTTGTCCCTGGTGGTAAGATCGATTATGTTCCCAACATTGATCCTAGGGTTCGTTCTTTGAACTCTTGAACTGATCCCCATGATTATGGTGGTAAGGTAGGTGATGTCATGGTCAAGGTTTAAGACAGTTACCATGTGTGGCTTGGGCAATGGCTGGTTTGGTCATGGAGCATTGGAGATCAAAGAGAAGTAGAGTCATGTCAGACAGCCATCCTAAATGGCAGTGCCGGCTGACTCCACGTGGTGCAACCGAGTAGATGGAAGTTGGGGTAGCGGCCTCAAGAGTTTGGAAACTTTTACGGTGTTGATATTAATATTTTAAGCAAAAGAGAGGCCTCCCTCTCTAGTTTCATTTGAAGAAACCATGTGGTCCTAGACAAACTACCAACTTAAGAATCCAACCAAACTACCACTACAAAGCCCCAAAGCAACATTTTTAGCAACCTCCAACTTTGCATCACTTGAACGCAACGATCCATGGTGCAGAAACAGGGATCATGCAAGATTGCAAGATCCCACAAGAGGCCAAGCCACAACTGGAAACCCTCCAAACTCTAGACTCTGATAGACACATATAAAAAGTTCAAGTTAAGACAACTAAGGTAGAGATGCAACAGGGCAAAGAAGCCATCAGCCGAAGATGAACAAAATCAAAGCTAGCATCAGGTCCACTATGAGCCACCAATCCAAAGAACACTCCAACCATGAGATGCCCAATAGACCTCACTTGCTACCCACTCTGTGAGTTCCTCTTCCAACTTTAACACTCTTTGTCCTGGCTCCTTTATTTTCAAGATAGACCAATCCATGATCCAAGGGCACATCAACTTGATCATAGTCATGGGGTTAGAGATAATTTCTCTGTAAAAAATAATGTCATTGCGACAAATGCAAAATCATCCAAAACATCTCAGAAACCCCTACCAGAACCAGCAGTCTGTGAGGCTTTCAAAAGCCTTTATTCCATCTACCAAAACACTAAGTCAGGTTAACACACGTGAAATTAAGGGGACAAGCACATTTCACATGACTCCAAATTAACCTTGCAACGTAGCATTGAAAGAATATATAATGAATAGATTCATATTCTCCAGAGTAGCAACAACATTTGCTACCTTTCTAACCTCTTCGTAGAATATTATCTTTCCCACTGAACCATCTCTGTGAGAACTATCACTACTCACCAACATTTCCCACAAAATTGTTCAGATTCCAAGAACTACCGCTAAGCACATTAATAAGAACGCTTTCCCTTGTCAAGATCACTCACATGCTCTAGGATCTGACCTCCAGAGTTAGAAAATTGGGCTTCAGATCTGGGGGTAATTGCTGACTACTCCGAGCAAGTTGAGCAAGCAGAGCCCCAAATAACTATTGATGTTGTGCTAGATCGAGAGCCACCCTATTATGAATCTGTTCTGAAGCATCAGAGGTCGCGCCCTATCATTATGATGAGAAGAACCAAGATTAGATTACCTTTCGGCTCTTGTAAACCTTGACCACCAGACTACAAACCACCATCATTCAACACTTGTCTCCTATGCTCCCGATGACCTTGATTTATACTCAGATCTCCATCCCCAGCATTATTCTTCATACCCCATCTCTAGAATTGTTGTTCCTACACCTATCATCATGTTTATCTACCCCACTACATCGGTAATTTTCTCTCCCTACCCACTAGTGCCTCCATAGTTTCCAGCCAAGCTATCCTCTTTCAAGCTATCGGTGGAACATGGAACCCTAACTTTGGCTCGGAAAAATCACTGTCAAGCCCCCGTAGGGGGAGGGGAATGCTATTTAAGTAACTGAAAAAGTGCTAGAGAACATATTTTCAGAATACGTATTTGTCACACCCTCCCAAAGCCCACCAGGGTCGAACATGGGGCATCGAAGTGGCCCATGAGCATCATCAGGTACCATGGGAGCCCTAGGCCTAGCCTAGCAGAACAAATTATGCTCTCGCCTAGCAGAGCACTTCCACATTACAATTATCCAAAGCTAAGTCTCAAAAAATTCAAGCATATCCTCATACCAATAAGTTGGGATGGCCGGAAAATTTCCATCTTGCAAGTGATTTCTAACCTCCACGCCACTAGGAACTACTCTGTCACAAGAATCCCCAATTGATCTTGAATTATTATCATCTAGATGAACACCGTCAGAGAAAGCATAAGGTTCAATGTTACCCTGCTCCTCAAACAAAACTGAATTTCCACTACAATATATATCCAACAACAAAGGATTTGAATTCATTAGTTGTTCTAGCTTAGATTTTGATAATCCTCGATCTAGAATTGATGTTCACAATCTCACTCCATTAGAACGTGAAGGTGAATGCAAATATTTTGATGGGGGTACAAAACTTACTTGTAGAAACCCATGAGATCTTAGCCTCCTTGTCTGAATCATCACCGACAAGTAATGAGAAGCAGTTATCGGCTAGGGAGACCCCTACTCCGTGACCGCGAAGCAAGCGAGGCTGGGCAGGCTAGAAGAACGATGAGGGAAGTACATGGATCGCCTTGGCATGTAAACCACATCACCGCCTTCTTATTCAGCATCATGTGCCCGTCGTTGTTAATCAGAATCAACATATCCAGCGTTCCTGCCGGTTGTAGCGCCATCACCACCGCCACCACATCCTCCTCCAGACTAGGAAGACCTCGGATGCGGATCAGAACACCGCTCACTTCCACCGCAGCACTGGATCCGCAGATTCCGCCTCCTCCATGGCCCAAAGCACGATCTCGATTGGATACTTTGCTTTGCCATCGGGGAACATCCTCTCGTTCTCCTCTGGACTTTGATCCTTGGAGACCACCATCGCCTTCTTGGTCGCCTCTGTTGTGCTCACGAACCAGGAACTGATGTCGCGCAACCATGCTAGCCCGAACGCACCACCTCCCGCGATCTGTGCCACGCATGCCTCGCACTTCGCTATGGAAAGGAGAGCAACAGCCAAGCGCAAGCGGAGATGAGAAAGCGGAGTGCGAGGAGCCCCACGGCCAAGGTTGAGAGGCGGAAGAAAATTATGTTGGTGGTATTCGCATGTGTGATTGACATGTATCGGTTTTTTTTTTGCCGAATTTCCGTGGCCAACGAGAATAATCATTTGGGAGCGGTATTTTGATGTCAAAATTATTATCGCTACGGCAAAAACAACCTTTATCACTCAATGCCTGAGAAAAAAAACCTTTATTACTCAATAACATTTAAATCCTCTCTAAGATTATGCAAGAGAGAATCAGTGGAATCATTGAGCCATGTTTGAGTTGAATAATCCATGGAAAGTGGCATTTTGGAGATCGGCCAAAAATTTTGAAAAAATAATTGAAATTCATAATTTTTGGTATAAAAAATATGATTTTTTTGTACAAGTACACAAGAATGTGATGTGTATGTGTGTAAAATTTCAAAATGAAATACCTTGAGATGCCATTCGTTCAAAAAGAACAAATCCATGTACTTTTGGGATGAATAGTATCATGTGTTGAAAAGCCACAAATTTGTCTTTTTTTTTTTGCACTGCCTTCATTTCAACGTATTTTGTCCTTAAAATTTACACATGTGTGTTATGCCTCCACGCATGTCTGTATCTTTTTTAGATTTTTTAAAATGTAAAATTGTGAATTTTATAGAATTTTGAACTTTTCAAAAACCGGCCATGATCTAGGCGTCAAAACCTCTCTGTTGCGTGCAGTGACTGACAACCATGCCGCGGCTGATCGGACCCCACGATACAGAGAGTACCCCGAGAGAGAGAGAGAGAGAGAGAGAGAGAGGATACGGCGGCTATAAAGGAGGACGGTGCTGCACACCCGTTGAACATGCCACTCATCACACTGACATCGCTCTCTCTCTCCCCTCATTACTCGCATCATTACACCTCCCTCCCTCTCTCTCGCTCCCTATCCACTATCCGCCCCTGCTCTCTCCCTCTCACAAATTCACACCTGTGAGGACTGAGGAGTAGTGGGGCCTGCGACATTGCCGCCGCTGCACAGTGAGAGAGGAGGAACGCGGCCAGCGATGCTCCCTCGCCCTCCTTCCCACCTCCTGCCATGGCGGTGCCTCCTCCTCCTCCTCATCCTGGCCTTGGCCGGCAGCAGCAATGGCGTCTCTGCGACTGCCAAGGCAAAGGCCAAGGCACCGGCAGCGGCGCCCAAGCCGGCCGGGTTCGGGTACAAGCTGGTCTCCCTCGTCCAGCGCCCCAACGGGGGAGGCCTCGTCGGCTTCCTCCAGGTGAAGCGGCGCACCTCCACCTACGGCCCTGACATCCCCCGCCTCAGGCTCTTCGTCAAGTAAGCTTCTTTCTTCCTCGCGGCTTTTTTTATTCACAGTGCTCTATGTGGATTCCACGGTTTCTTTTTTTTTGAAATGGATTCCACGGTTTCTAGTACCAGTAGCTTTGTTTGAGGGGAATGTTTGTGGCTGCAATAATTGCCCGTTCGATCTGTTCAAGAAAAAGGGCAAAACAGCTCCCCAAATTTGAGGAATTGGTCTGCGAAATTACAAGTACTATAAACATGCTCAAGAAATTATTGATTTGTTGCCCCGCTGATGTATCATATTCATATTCTCTTGGCACAATGTGTGTTCATGCTTCCATGATTACTCTGTCCAGCCGGATTAGTAGTAGTATATATGTATTCCAATCATGCGTGCTCCTAATTTATAGGTATTCTACGACCGAGACCAATGGAGATGCAAGCTCGTGCATTTTGTAATGGCGGAATGTGTTTGCTGTACTACTACTTGTGCAGGCACGAGACCATGGACAGGGTACGGGTGCAGATAACGGACGCGGAGAAGCAGAGGTGGGAGGTCCCCTACGACCTGCTCCCGCGGGAGCCATCCCCGCCCCTCGGCGCCACCGCCGACGGCGCCCCCTTCACCGCCGGGGAGTACCCGGGGCAGGACCTCGTCTTCACCTACGGCCGCGACCCCTTCTGGTTCGCCGTGCACCGCAAATCCACCCGGCAGCCGCTCTTCAACACCAGCCGCGCCCCGCTGGTGTTCAAGGACCAGTACCTGGAGGTGTCCACGCGCCTTCCCGGCGACGCCGCGCTCTACGGGCTCGGCGAGAACACGCAGCCCGGCGGCATCAAGCTCCGGCCCAACGACCCCTACACGCTCTACACCACCGACGCCTCCGCCATCAACCTCAACACCGACCTCTACGGCTCCCACCCGGTGTACGTGGACCTCCGCAACCTCGCCGGCCGCGGCGTCGCGCACGCCGTGCTGCTGCTCAACAGCAACGGCATGGACGTCTTGTACACCGGCACCTCGCTGACCTACAAGGTCATCGGCGGCCTCCTCGACTTCTACTTCTTCGCCGGCCCGACGCCGCTCGCCGTCGTCGACCAGTACACCGCCATGATCGGCCGCCCCGCGCCCATGCCGTACTGGGCATTTGGTAACCAACCCATCAACTCTGCCTGCCTTGATATATTTTGTTCATGTTTACAAATATATAGAATGAGCCAAATTCTAGCAAGAATAGTAAGCACAATTACATCTAGCTCCCTCGCGTAATCATCGGCCAAATATAATTTGAGACCATAATTTCTGGATTCTCTGTAATTTGTAACAAACCAACAATTTCTTGATTCGCACTAAATATGTAAATGACATTCCCAAGTCGTGATTCTGAGAATGTGGCTGCAAAAACCAAAACAAAACTTGCTCTGAATATGGTCAAGAGACCTCACCTGAATTGTTTTGTAGTAAATCATACTACTCTTTACTATTTTTACTCTGCAACCAGAACAGAGTATTTGAAATTTAACACTGCAAATCTCTTATTGCCTTTTGCTCTGGTTTACAGGGTTCCACCAATGCAGGTGGGGATACCATAACCTTTCGGTGGTGGAGGACGTGGTGGAGAACTACCGGAGCGCGCAGATCCCCCTGGACGTGATCTGGAACGACGACGACCATATGGACGCCAGGAAGGACTTCACTCTGAGCCCCGTGAACTACCCGCGCCCCAAGCTGCTGGCCTTCCTCGACAAGATCCACGCGCGCGGGATGAAGTACATTGTCCTCATCGACCCCGGCATCAACGTGAACCACACCTACGGCGTGTACCAGCGCGGCATGGACCGCGACATCTTCATCAAGCTCGACGGGCAGCCATACCTCGCCCAGGTCTGGCCCGGCCCCGTCTACTTCCCGGACTTCATCAACCCCAACGGCGCCTCGTGGTGGATCGACGAGGTGCGCCGCTTCCACGAGCTCGTCCCCGTGGACGGGCTCTGGATCGACATGAACGAGGCCTCCAACTTCTGCACCGGCAAGTGCACCATCCCGACCACGCACCGGTGCCCGGACCCGACGTCCAAGGAGCCCTGGCTGTGCTGCCTCGACTGCAAGAACCTCACCAACACCAGGTGGGACGAGCCGCCGTACAAGATCAACGCCTCCGGGAAGTCGGCGCGCCTCGGCTACAACACCATCGCCACCAGCGCCGTGCACTACAATGGCGTCCTGGAGTACAATGCCCACAGCCTGTATGGCTTCTCGCAGGCCATCGCCACGCACAAGGGGCTGCAGAGCATCCAGGGCAAGAGGCCGTTCATCCTCACCAGGTCGACATTCGTCGGCTCCGGCGCCTACGCCGCGCACTGGACCGGCGACAACAAGGGCACCTGGGAGGACCTCCGCTACTCCATCTCGACCATGCTCAACTTCGGCATCTTCGGCATGCCCATGGTCGGCTCCGACATCTGCGGCTTCTACCCGGCGAGCCCGCCGCCGCTGGAGGAGCTGTGCAGCCGCTGGATCGAGCTCGGCGCCTTCTACCCCTTCTCCAGGGACCACGCCAACTTCGCCTCGCCGAGGCAGGAGCTCTACCAGTGGCAGTCCGTGGCGAGGTCCGCCCGGAACGCGCTCGGCATGCGCTACAGGATGCTCCCCTACCTCTACACGCTCAACTACCAGGCGCACCTCACCGGCGCTCCCGTCGCGCGCCCGCTCTTCTTCTCCTTCCCGGACTTCGCGCCGTGCTACGGCGTGAGCAACCAGTTCCTGCTCGGCGCCGGCGTCATGGTGTCCCCCGTCCTCGAGCAGGGCGCCAGCTCCGTCGACGCGGTCTTCCCGCCGGGCACGTGGTACAACCTCTTCGACACCAGCAAGGCGGTCGTGTCCACGGGCTCCGGCGCCGCCGTCAGGCTCCCGGCCCCGCTGAACGAGGTGAACGTGCACGTGCACCAGGGCACGGTCCTGCCGCTGCAGCGCGGCGGCACCATCTCCCGGGACGCGCGCGCGACGCCGTTCACGCTGGTGGTGGCGTTCCCTCTCGGCGCGGCGGACGCGGACGCGGAGGGCGCCGTGTACGTGGACGACGACGAGCGGCCCGCCATGGTGCTCGCGGAGGGGCAGGCGACGTACGCGCGGTTCCACGCGGCCGTGCGCGGGGGCAAGGAGGTGACGGTGCGGTCGGACGTGGCCATGGGGAGCTACAGCATGCACAAGGGCCTCGTCATCGAGAAGATCACCGTGCTGGGGCTGCACGGCGCCGGCACGGACCTCGCCATCCAGGTCGACGGCGCGGACGACGCCACCGCGGTCGCCACGTCGAGCCCCTACTTCGCGGCCGCCGACGCCGCGCAGGTGCTGCGCCAAGGAGAAGAAGATGACGCCGTGGAGGGTGAAAAGAGGAGCGGCGTGACGATGGAGGTGGGCGGGCTGGCGTTGCCGCTGGGGAAGAGCTTCACCATGACGTGGAACATGCGCATCCAAGCATAGTTCCGGAAAATTGTGCTTCCATCTGCATGGGCGTTCGTCGTTCGATTCGTCGTGTGTGTGTGTGTGTCTAATTTATTAGAGCCTATAGAGTAGTTCATCTCATCGTGTTTGGGTCGGTTCTGTAACTTGTGTGGGGGTTGGTTACCTACCCTCCAACACCATTTGTGAAGGAGCCGGATCCCCTGACGTACGGCCACTGACGCGTGGGTCCGGGTCCACATGTCAGCGAGTGCGCCGTACGTGAAAGGAGCTGCGTCCATTTGTGAAGCTCACTCTTGCAGGGAATAAAACTGCATTTCGACCTCCCATGCAGCTGCTTTTTTCGAAACGGAGCCAAAGCTTGCCTCATCGATTAATAAGTACTCCTCTGAAATATAAACATTGGCTTCTTTCTTTGAGAAACAAATATAAACCTTTGCTAACTTGCTCGTGTGTCCATGAGACAAATCCCATTTGAAATGCAATGTTGCCCAACGTCCATCTACTCCGTTGCACTCTACGCAGTCTACTTGACACCTCCCTGTGGCACAGATGCTTGACATGCCTCTACTCTACTTGTCATCGAGCTGCCCATTCCACGACCTTTCCGACAACCTCACTGCTCTAGAGGCAGAAGGAATGCCTCACAAGCCATACCAAGCCACTGCCCTAGCCTACAGAGTCAGTTTTATTTTTCGCTAGCGTAGCATTCTGTGTACCCCTACATGCACTACTCACACATCACAAATGCATCACAAGCAAAAAGCATTGTAAAGATCAACTCTTGAAGATGAATTATTAAAAGTCTTAGAATATCACCGATCCTGAGGTGCTCTTGATTACAAGTACTATAGCTAATGAAGATGAAGGCTATGGCGGAGATTATGGCTATGGAGGTGGCGGCTGCTGTAGATGGGAATGGTGATGATGGCTACGAAGTGTTGGCGGAGGAATGGTGTCCCTCCTAGCTCCTAGCGAATGGTTTTTTCTCCTTTACGTAGTGCAGATGGACCGAATAGAGTTTTGTGGTGCCTCCAATGCGAATCCACCATGGGTCCATTCACAAAAGTCATCGATCTCACATCATGAAGACGGTGCCGCGTGGTACGAACCACAGTACGAGCGGCGGATGCTTGTACGGCGCATCGGGGAAAAGACTTTCTAGGCAGCCGGTCAACACGACCGGCGAACGAACCCTAGGTACGGACGGCGCGGCCTCCGGCGGCGGTCATAGAGGCCGACCGCTGCAGGGGCGACGCGCGGGTGCGGAAGCGATGGTGGCTAGGGTTTAAAACCTGAAAACTGATACCATGTTAGAAGGGAGAGAGGTTTGGTGGAATAGTTAAATGTATTGTTTGAGCCTCGTGGGCATATATATAGGAATACAATCATCTACTTGAAATACAAGACAAGTCAGAACAAATCCTAATTTATTTCGTCTTTTCTAATAAACATTATACTCAACACTTCTGACACCCAAAATGCAAGGCAACCAGCGAAGAAACTTGTACTTTCTTTGTTTCAAAAATAAGTGCCTCAACTCTAGCATAATTTTATACTAGTATAAAATTAAGACACTTTTTTTAAATAACAGTAAGACATTTATTTTAAAATGGAGGGAATGTAAAGGTTAAAAGAGCCCAGCGTATACTTACTGATATACTCCACATGGACACGATCTTATATATGTATTCCGGCCACGGATTCTGGCCGAATTGGCGGAGCATGGTGCGTGCGTGTCCCTGTGCGTGTCGGACGAGACTTGCCTGCTTTTTGCGTGTGGCTTAATTTGATTGAAACAAAAGAAGGCCCGGTCTCATCCTTTTAAAATCAGGAGAGGAGATGATTAGATTAAAAAAAATATAAAAACACAGTTGTAGGATGAAGTGAGAGTACAGATGGAAGCATGAGGAAGAAGCAGACAAGCCGGATCCGTCTGTGTCCGATCTGTTTCTCCTCACTCCACAACGAGTGCGCGGTGTAGTGGCGTGAATGGGAACGAGCATTTTTGGTACGCCACCGGTCCGGTCCAGTCCAGTCCAGTCCAGCTACATGTTGCGTGAATCGAGCGGGTCGGAGGAATCAAACAAGCGCGACAGCCCCGATCATGGGCTGAAAGCTCGGGCCCTGTGTTGTGTTCTGACGCCTCGTATCTATTTTTTTTTTGTTAAGTCACAAATTTTACTCGTTAGATATTCATCAGACATCCATAAACCATCACACACTATGAATATTTTTTTTTGCCTTCCCTCCAACGCCTCGGACCAACACAGCCCTAACCGTCGGCCTCTTCACCCACGACTGGCGGACGCTACTGTGCACCGGCTTGTCACCTCATCCTACCCTCAACTTGCCCTCATCGGCGTGCTTGCTTCCGCCGTGACCATCCCTCTGAACTCTGCCGATTTAAAGCAACATCGACAACCCCCTGCTCCTCGACCCGCACCCATCAACCTGCTTTTTCACGCATGTGCCTAGGACGCTGCAACTCACTGCGGCTCGCAACGTCATCCCCGTCTCCGACGAGGTCATGGCTCGAGGCTCGTCGCCACCAACTTCAGCCTCTTGCTAAACAAAAATTCGACTTACATAATCAAAGTTTCAGGCATCTTAGAGCATCTACAGGCGCATGGGCAAATTCGGCCCCTTAAACGCCCACGGGCGCCTTCGCGGACACTGACCCGTCACACCTCAAAAATTTGATTCTAGAACCGGACATCTCAAATCAACAACGTGAAACCTAATATAACTGGAGCTCGCCCGGTTCTGTTGCGGCCATGTCCAGCGGCCGGCTACGCTCCCCAGAGTGTTGGTCTGGTCGACGGCAAGGTAGAATAGGGCATGGGACACGAGCCGGCTCACGGGGCTCAAGGCCGCCGTCTCCCATGCCCTACTCTTCCTCATCGGAACCCTGAACCCGAATGGTGCTGGTGGGCGTCAGATCGATGATAGACCCATCCTAGGACAAGCCGACGATGTCCACCACGATGCGGTTACGGCGTCCCGGACTGCTGCACCATACGGGGAGCCGGAGAATGCAACTCTGTCTCACCGACGTCCACCGCCGCGAGGGCCGCCGCCTCCTGCGCCCGCTGCCTCGCATGGCGGGCTCGCCGTGTCATGTTCTCGTTGAACGAGGCCTATGGTGCGTCCCGATGCTCGACTTGCCAACAGAGGGGTTGCGCGTTCGCCACCGCGTTCGGACGTCAGACGGACCGCACCGCCTCCACGAGGCAGCGACGACACACCTAGCGTCGGATCCATGAGCCATTTGGGCGGATGCAACGGATTCCAGACGGAAGAAGTCAGAGCGCTGCCAGGCACGGGCCTCCTCCCGGGAGCGGCGGAGCGGAAGCCGGACGGTGATCTCCTCCTCGGGGCCGCGTGGGATGAACTCGGGGTCGATGGATCTGAAGGTGAAGGACTCGGATTCGTTGCCCACCATGCTGGAGATGGCCAGGAATCGGCGGAGGTGAGCTTGAGTGATGAAGGGAGCGGAGGGGAGTGGAGTGTGAAGTGGCTCGGGTTTGGTCCGGCGAGCGGATGAAGACGAATATATGTGGTCGGGTTGGCCAGCATGGGCCGGGTCTGACGTAGCGGAAGCCCCGGCGCCCCATGTCCTCTCCATATTTAGGTTGTACTGGATATGAGGTATGCTGGTCAGCCCGGACGTTTGAGCCTGTTTGAGATGCCCGGCTGAAATGAAAATCTATGACTGGTAGTTCAAGGAGGTCTGAGGTATCCGGCTGTAGATGTCCTTACATGTAGCAAATCTGCAAGATTTTACATGAGGCCAATAGTGCACACCAAGAAATATCCGGTGCCTGCACCTGAGCGCTGGTCCATGTCCTCGGTGCAACGGCCGAACACGTCTCGACGGTGCATGCATGCCCGGCAAAGGCGCGACAATCCAGTCACGATGCAGACACCAGTACGCCACACAACAAGGCGCTTCAGCCTCGTCAATCCACATGTCATGAGTCTGTACTCACGGCCAAAACTCTGATCCCATCACCCCATGTGCATTTTGTGTGGAGGCCCCATGAACAGATCACATGCCTCGTCGCCTAAGATCTTACTGCAGGCTACATGTTAATCACCAAAGCAGACGTGACCGATCGGCCGTAAACATATATTTCTAGATGATTACTGTAAACGTATACTACTTTCTTTGTAAAGAAATATAAAAGCGTTTAGATCACTACTTTATGGTGGGAGTATTCTCCTGGTGATCTTTGGTAGCTTGGATGGATGCCCAGTGATCGATTCTAGTGTTACCGGACATGCAAGCACAAGTAAGAGATGGTTGCTAGCCAACACGACGATAGCTTGCGTGACACTCTGATTCTTCTTTTCTTTTCTTTTTGGGACTGTCTATTTAGCACTTGACTATTTTACAATTGGAAAACATTCAAATATCCTGTCTAATAAACATATGCCACTTGTATGTCCAAAACCAACCCCCACAGGCACTGTCTCTCGCTATATTTCAAATAAAACGGGTTAGGAAATAAACCCGAATCAAGTAAAGCTGGACCATGACCCGGTCAAGGAACAACAGCCAAAAATTGGCGGAGATCACCGGACAATCTACAGGCCAGGAACACTCGTAATCCTACTCCAATTCTTGACCCCTTTCACCAGCTTCACAAATTCTTCATCCCCTTCACCCTGCTTCACCTAGAAACATCAGAGAAACTAGTTACAAAGAAATTCCAGAGACAACAGGAAACTGTGGAATGTTTGATTGCTAGCAATTATAAAACTCTGGAATAACAAAAAATTTGCAGTCTAATGCCAAAAATTACAATAGCAAAACAATAGAAATTACACTACAAATCCTGATAGCTGAAACTTAAAGTGCAAACTCTGAAAAAGCATACGGTGGATTTACACCGTAAATACAAACGAAATGACACTGCAAGTTCCCAAGGATTTACACTTGAATAACTGATGAAGTTACACTGTAAACACCCACGGATTACAGTCAAAGTGCCCACTAATTGCACTGTAAATCCCCCGGAATTACACGGTTATTCCCAGGTATCAACGCTCATAAATACACCATAAAATTAGACGTAAAAATCCACTGTGATCTATCTGAAAAATACTCTGTAAGCCCTAAAACAATTACAGTGCTGAAGTATTCAAATTACAGTGTAAATCTGCAGTATATTACAGTGTAAGTCCCACAATTCAGAGGTAAAATCCATTGTAACGTATCTAACAAATACTATAAGCCCTACAACAATTACAGAGTAAAACTCTGGTAAATTACAGTATAAGCCCTAAAACAATTACAGTGCTCAATCATATTACAGTGTAAACCCTACAGCAATTAGAACCATCTTCCGCAAAGTCATTAGGCACGAAGGGCTCTTGCAAAGGATCAGCACTCTCAATAGAAGATGCTTCCGGAACATCCTTGTGAGAGACTTTCCGTAGCCTCCCCATAGATAATGAAGCTGAAAACTACAGAGAAGTAACTATTAATACTGATCCAAAATAGTAAAATCAAGGCAGGAATTACACAAAAAATAAAACTAGGGAAATTACATGGTAAAACTTATGCAAACTACACCGTAAAATCAAGGCAGGAAACAAAATTACACAACACTGTAATACTGATAAAAAATACAGTGTAAACAAGACAGTAATTACACTGTAATACTGATCCCGCTTACACAGTAATACTGGTCCAACTTACAGTGTATAGTGAGGCAGTAAAACACAAAAAAACTAAGCAAACTAACACTGTAAAAATACTCAGAATTATATAGTAACCCGGAGGGGCTTTCCACTGTAAATCAAGGCATGAATTACAGTGTAATCAAGGCAGGAATTACAGTGTAATCAAGGCAAGAATTACAGTGTAATAACTGATGCAAATTACAGTAAAAAAACTATGGAAATTACACTGTAATGTTGATGCAATTACATAGTAAGCAAGACAAGAATTACAGTGAAAAGTCTGAACAAAATACAGTGTAAATACTCAGAATTATAGAGTAACCCGGAGGGGCATTCCACTGAAAATCAAGGCACGAATTACAGTGTAATCAAGGCAGGAAATAAAGTGTAATAAATGATCCAAATTACATTTAAAAAACTGGGGAAATTACACTATAATACTAATGCAAATTATATAGTAATCAAGGGCGGGAACTACACTGTAATGCTGATGCAATTTGCATAGTAAGCAAGGCAAGAATTACAGTGAAAAGTCTGAAAAAAGTACAGTGTAAAATAGGGCTAAATGGGCACTACAGTGTAACTCTAGGGAGTTACCGTCCAAAAGCACGAGAATTACAGTGGGGGTAATCTAGAGGATTGTATTGCAAAAACCACAAGAAGTTACAGTGCAATTACAGCGTCTTACAATGTACTTTAGAGATACAATATACAGAAATTCAGAAAAACTTCACATCATAAAAATTGGGGTTCGGAGACACATTACAGATAAAATCTTACAAAAGTAAAACTACGGGGATTACAAATGTAAAATCAGTGCTACAAATACAGTGTAAATCAGAGAAGCATAGCAGTATAAATTTGGGGGGTATTACAGTGTAATTCATAGCTAGCCCAAACTGGACCAAGCAATCAACAAGAAAGGGGAATCCCTATACTACCATACCAGAGAAATTCATAGCTCTTCCCCCGTTTCTACTGGTAATCAATCACTAAACAACTACCAGATGACTGGACTTCAAACTGCAAAGTCTCAGTAGCAATCAAAACAGATCAGTAGCATTCAAACACTAAACAACCACCAGATGATTGAACTTCAACTGCAAAAGCTCTGAATCACACACAGGGACACGCCTGCACACATGAAAAAAACACAAAACCTAACCCCGTCGGAAGACAAACACATCAACGCCCAACCTAACAGTGCCCACAACAAGGAGATAAAATCTAAAACCTAACACCGGAGCAGACGTTCTCCACGACGAACTGGCGCGAGTAGAGGGGATCCACGGAGAAGAGGGGATCTGTGGCGAACTGCACAAATGAGCATTGGCTAACAACAAATCGCACTAACCAACCGCTAAAATCATCAAACAACAACAGGACCTACAACAACAACGCACCAACAAACCTAGATCTGGAAGCTACATGACCAGAACCATACCAAATTGCGCGGGGAAAGGAAGAGCGACAACGACAACTAACCTGGGGAGCAGTGAATCCCCCTCCGCTCGAGCGCCTCCTCCTATGGCCCCCTCTCTGCCCATTTGCCGTTTCGAAGCATTGCCGCCCAAATGAAATTCAAAAAAGGAAAACGAAAGCAGACAAACGGGCGCCGGTAACGGGCAGCCCCATAAAAACCCGGGCCGGAAAAAAAAACCCGCACCCGCAACAAAGGAAACCCGCCCGAGAACAACAACTGTCAGCCCAAATCACGGCGGGCGATCGGACGGCCACAAATTTGAACGACAGCCAATTGAAAAACACTCGAGTGTAAAATAGCAAATCCGTTCTTTTTTGAGGAAAATTACACTCTGAGTGTGACGCGACCATGTAGTACGCAAGGGCGCGACTGAGACACGCACGCAAGCATGTTGCCATGCGTAGGGAACACAACACGGTTTACGTGCAGTAGTGACTGACAATCAGCATGAAATCACCGTGTCAAATCGCGAAATAGTTCGGTCATTTCAGTTTAAACTCGTCATTACTAATGGTTAAACAGTGACTTTGGCCGACAATTACAGCCTCACTCGCGGGATATGTAGACACGCGGCGGTGGACCGGTGGTTTTGGCGTGCACCTGTGCGGCGATCGAAATGACACGAGATCGCGTAGCTGCTTTGGGCAGGCTAGGCGCGTGATGGACTGAGGCCTTGGCTTTGTCGCGTCAAGTACGTGGACCGGGTGGTGGCGGCCAGCGTCACATGCATGCATGAGATCGGTGCCGGATCTTTTTGGGAGACGCCAACATCCCTGGCGTTTGGATTGCGAATAGGTTCCTGGCGTCTGGCCTTTGGCCCGCACTCCCCGCCTGCCCGTTGACCTGCTGACGTGGCAAAGGGGCCAGACGCCAAGGACCCTGGCGTCTGGCCCTGGTAAGTGGATAACCCACGGGAGAGTGTGTGGGGCCCACCCCACACACTTTCCCCAGTCCACAACCCGAGCTTGAAGAACACTTGGAGCTCTCACACTCTCTCCCACCCCTCAAGCTCCCCCTCAAATCCTCTTCAAAAGGTGCATCTCTTAGGTGGATCTTTCCATCACTTTGTTGCTCTTGGTAATCTCCCCCAAATCATCCAATTATTTTTTTGTTAAATCTTGTTATTTTGGTTGCATTTTATACATGTTGGTGGAACCCTAGTTCTTGTTTTCTCCCTTATGTTAGTGTGAATGGCTTGGTTAACTTTGATAATATAGTGATATGCATGGTGTGTAGTAGGAATATATGCTTGTTGAGTAGAAAGATTGGGGGTTAGGGTTAGTTAGTGATTAGGGTTAACTTTGCTTAGTGTGTGTTAATTAGTGATACTTTTGTGGACATCACCAATAATTTAGTGTTGATATGATTTGGATATAATGAGATGTATTTGGATAAACATCAATTCTCATTGAAGTCTTAAATGCATTCATGTTATTTTTAGATGGAGAGACTTGTTAATGTTCATTGCATGGACAAGGAGGCATTCTTGAGTAACAATGCCGACACGGGTGAGGAACCATTGGTTTTTGATACAAGCCCTAGCTATGAGGATGTTGTTGCAAAAGTGAGACATGTCTTAAAGTGGATGGACACCAATGTTGATGTTAAGTTAATAGGAAGGTATGATGTTGGAGTTGGAGCTAAATCTCGCTTGAAAAGTATGCCTATCACCTCGGATTTGCATTGGGATGTATACAAAGAAAAAGTTTCCCAATCGGAAGACAAGTCACTTGAATTGTTTGCCACCAAGGTTGAATCTCCTCGGTTTACCTTTGATTTGAACCGGCATGTCTCTTCCCCCAATGGATGACATGAGCGAGAGGACAATGGTGCCACTTGTTGAGCATAAGGTTGTGGTTGATGCCCCTAATGCTTATCGCCAACCACGTCCCCATGTACCATCTATTAAAACAAATGAGGTTGAGTTGTATGCCTCCAATGCTTCTAGCCAACCACCAACTAGCCAAGCAAATGAAGTTGAGGTGATTGCTAGTGACGAAGTAATTCAAGAGGATGAAGATGCTTATGATGACAACGAAGAGCAAGAGGAAGGGTTTCATGGTAATGATGTTGGTGACTTGGATGCGTACATAGCGCAAAAGGACATGGATCATGACTTGCCTTTTAGGCGTCAATATGCGTATGACTCGGATGACGAGGGTCCAGTTGAACAGTTGGACGAGGATGGATTCACAAAGGAGGAAAACCAAATCCACTTTGAGCTGACGGGCTTAGAAAAAAGAACTCACTTGTTTAAAGATCTCAGCCTTGCCCATAAAGCTGTTGTTGACGGTGGAATGAGAATGACGGTGATTGGGCCAACACCATGCCCGGATCCAGAAGAACCAAGGGTGGAGAATGAGGACGAGAATGCTTATTTGGAGAAAGGAGTGAAGTTTCCGAGCTTGCCTATGCTGAAGTTTTGGTTGGCTGATTATGCCATTCGGAACCATATGCCGATTTATGTTGAGCACTCTGACATGAAGTTGCGTTACACCATGAAGTGTGAGCATGAAGGATGCACATGGAAGGTTCGTGCAAGAAAGCTTAAAGAAACCGAAGAATGGGTGTTAAGAAGTTGTGTTGCCACTCATAGGTGCAAACCGCCATCTAAACGACTTTGAACGACACACCGTCAACTCACATCTGAGTATCTCGGATACAAATGGATGAAAGACATAGGCTTTGATCCCACTGTGAAAGTGAGGTTTCTAACGCGGACGGTGAAAAAACAATTTGGTTATGAAGTCAAGTATGGGAAGGCATGGAAGGCAAAGGCAAATGCTATTAGGATGTTGTATGGTGGTTATGAAGAAGCATACAACCAGCTCCCAAGGTTGTTGGCCGCGATTGCACATAAGAACTCGGGCATGTTTCATGTGGTCGAGGATCACGAGGGAGTGTTCCACCGTGCCTTCTGGAGTTATGGACAATGTGTGGAGGCGTTTCAGCATTGTCGTCCGGTCTTGTCTATAGATGGCACGTTCTTGACTGGTAGATACAAGGGCACACTAATGGTAGTAATGGCGCACTCATCAAACGACAACGTGTTGCCGTGTGCATTTGCTTTGGTGCCTTCCGAGCACCAAGACAACTGGGAGTGGTTCATGGGTCATGTTAGGCACAACGTGATTGGGGCTAGGGAGGTATGCATCATATCGGACCGGCACCATGGCATATTCAAGGCAATGGACATTATTATTCCAGAATTTCCAAAGCTTCACCACATATGGTGCATGAGGCATTTCGTGGCCAACTTTTACCGGGCATGTAAGAGCAAGGAGCTCAGCAAAGACCTTACCCATGTATGTGTGGCCTTCACCACCCAAGGTTTCGATGCTCGATACAACAAACTCTTTGCAGCGGTGAACGAAGGGGGAAAAGAGTTCTTAACTAGGAATTTAAGCGAGAAGCACAAGTGGGCATGTGCTCATGACGATGGTGGTAGGCGATATGGAGACATGATGAGCAATCTGGTAGAATGTTTCAACAATGTGCTGAAGGGTGCTCGTGCATTGCCGGTGACTGCAATAGTGGAGTACACATTCTTCAAGCTTAATGAGTACTTTTAGAGGCATTCTGAAGAGACTGCAAAATGGATAGGTGAAAAAAGGATTATCCGGAAAAGGTTGATGAATGGTTGCAGTTGCAAGCAAGCAAGTCTTCACGGCAACAAATTATCATATTCGATAGAACTGAAATGATCTATCAAATTGATGAGCCAGGTGGCACAACACGAGACGGTAGACAATATGATGGTGCTGCATTTGAGGTGCGTCTGAAGACTCGGTGGTGCCAGTGCGAGAGGCCTAGTAAGTATCATTGGCCATGCTCGCATTTGATAATGGCGGCGAAGGCGAGAAACATACATGTTTCTGATGGAAAAACTGTGTAGATGCAAGAGTTCCGTGTGGAAGCTACTAGGTTGACATGGGCGCCAAGATTTCACCCTTTCTTGGACCAATCATAGTGGCCTGAGTACCATGGCCCTCATATTAGGCCAGACCCTCTTCTGAAGGTGGAGACCAAGGGTAGAAGGAGAACTAAGAGGTTTAGGGGTGATATGGATGACCTGGCTGGATACACTGGCATGAAACAATTTGGTAGCGGTCATTTCATGGAGGCTCCTAACACTATCAACTGTGGGGTGTGCGGTGAAGGGGGACACAATGAGCGGACATGCAAGAATAGGAAAACCAAAAAAGGAAAAACAAGTCATGGAGGTGGCACCGATGGTGAACAAGGTGGAAGAGGTGACGGTGATGGTGGTCGGAGAGGAAGCACAAGTGCTAGAGGTGGTGGTGGTCGGAGAGGAAGCACAAGTGCTAGAGGTGGTGGTGGTCGGAGAGGAAGCACAAGTGCTAGAGGTGGTGGTGGTCGGAGAGGAATGGTTGATAATGGATCGGCCTTCGGTTATTTGCTTAATCCAGATGGTTGATCTAATAATAATGGTATATTATTTGTTCATACAATTCCTAGCATTTTATTGATTTACTGTATTTACACACATATCTCTTTGTGTCTTGTGCTAACAATTTTTCTTTTTCTAGGCATGGCTTCATCCGATTCTAGGACAAGGCCGGCGTGCGCGGACCAAAAGGACATACCGAAGACGTGTATGGAGGCCAGGTTGGACAAGGAGAAGGAGAAGGATGTGCCCACACCACCATGTTGGTGTGGTGATGTTTGCAAGCTGAAGGTGTCCATGGACCGCAAGAAGTCATGGACAGAAGGTAGAAGGTTTTTCGTGTGTCCCAACTATGCATATGATCGTCGAAGGCCAACTAACGCATATGACATACCACCGGTATGTTGGGTGTACATACAAAAAACGTCATCAAGTTTGAACTCATATTACTAACAAAAACATGATTTTTATGTAGTCGCCTCCTCCACTTTGCAAGTACTTCACTTGGATAGATCACGAGGTACCAAAAGATGTCCAAGGAGACCAACATCGAGATTACTTAAGGAGGCATCGCCTGTTCGAGGAGTCCTTTGCACGGGGATTGGAGCATGAGCGTTGTGAGAAGGAGAAGAAAGAGCGCAAGAAGCGTGAGCAAGAGAGGGCACGCAAAGAGAAGGAGGCTCGTCAAGAAGAGAAGGCAAGAAAACTTGCAAGGGCTCGCGATGCACGAGAGGAGGACGAGGCGCGTGACAAGAAGGGAAAGTGGCCCCGTACTACTCAGTAGACAAATGGAAAGGCACCGGCATCGATGATGAAATGTCGAGACTTTGTTTAATGTATGAACTTGTCATTTGAGACCGTGTGTGGTCATGAATTACTTATGTCATTTAAGACATCATGTGCGAACTTGTTATTGGAGACCTTGTGTGATCATGAACTACTTATGTGCAACCTATTTGAAATTATGTGCAAACTATGCTTTGTTCATATTTTTGTTTGATTTCCAATGTTTAAAAGTGTGTGCAACCTATTTGAAATTATGTGCAAATTATGTGCAAACTGTCCATACCAGACGCCAAGGTCCCTGGCGTCTGGGTCCCTATCCATACCAGACGCCAAGGTCCCTGGCGTCTGGCTTGTTTTGGTCACGCAGGAGATCAGACACCTGTCTGATCTGGTTGATGCCCAATCCAGAGAGCCAGACGCCAGGAACCCTAGCGTCTGGGTCCCTATCCAGACCAGACGCCAAGGTCCCTGACGTCTGACTCGTTTTGGTCATGCAGGAGACCAGACACCTATCTGATCTGGCTGATGAACCCTGGCGTTTGGGTCCCTATCCAGACCAGACGCTAAGGTCCCTGACGTCTGGCTCGTTTTGGTCACACAGGAGACCAGACACCTGTCTGATCTGGCTGATGCCCGATCCAGAGAGCCAGACACTAGGAACCCTGGCGTCTGGGTCCCTATCCAGACCAGACGCCAAGGTCCTGGCGTCTGGCTCATTTTGGTCACGCAGGAGACCAGACACATGTCTGATATGTCTGAGCATTTTGCCAGTTTGCAACACACCCAGACGCCAAGGTCCCTGGCGTCTGGGTCGCTATTTAGAGAGCATTTTGCCTATTTGCAAGTGTGCACACCCAGACGCCAAGGTCCCTGGTGTCTGGCTCCCTATCCGGAGAGCAAATTTCGAGTGGATAAGATTCTTTGGGCCCACCTCTAGCCCTCTCATCCATTCATCTCCACCTCTACCCCTCTCATTCCTTTCATCTCCACTCACTCTCACCTCTAGCCCTCTCATCCACTTTCTCTCATCCAGTACCCTAACCCCCCTCAAATCTCTCATGAATCGGTCCGGTTTCACCGTTGGATCTTCAGGATTTTGAAACTAGAAGGTAAATCAACTCCACCCCCATTTTTTGGTTGGTTTAATATATCATAGTTTTGTGTAAACCCTAGTTTGATTTCCTCGTGGTTTAATGTATCATAGGTTAGGTACTAAGAGATTTGTGTGTTGTAGATGGCTAAGGGTACTCAGTGGGTGCTTAGCCCTATTGTTCATGTCCAAGGCTTGTCTCCATGTGTTGTGCAAGTTAGTGAAGTGGACCTCACTTTCGATTGGTTGAAGACTAAATTCATGTTGAAGCAAGGGTTGAAGGAAGAGGATTTTGTGTACTACGTCAGCAGGAAGCAGTCAGATGGCCCTGGGGAAAAAATTGGTTGACATAACTGATGATGACAAGATTCAAGAAATGCTGCAAGAATGGGGATGGAAAAGGGTTGTTGACTTGCATTGCTACAGGAAACCGAGTTATATGTGATGTTCATGTCGTTTCAACTATCATGGACCATCGTGATCATGAACTACTTATGTCATTCGAGACATTGTATGTGATGAACTTCTCATTCGAGACTATTTGTGAAATTTGAGATTATGTGATAACCATGTTTGTCATTTGCTATTATGTAAACACTAATGTTTGTCATTTGCTATTATGTGAACACTAATGTTTTTCATTCGATATTATAGGTGTTTGCTAAAACAAAATATCTATGTCATTCGATACTATGCTATGACAAAATATGAACAAAATGAAAAAACTACTACACCAGGGCCAGACGTCATGGACCCTGGCATCTGGCTGCCCTGTTTCTGCTACTACACCAGGGCCAGACGCCATGGACTTTGGCGTCTGGCTGCCCTGTTTCTACTATCCAGGCCTCTGCTTTTGCTTCCAGTCAACCACCAGACGCCAGAGATCGTGGCGTCTGGTCCCCTGACTTCAAACCAGACGCCAAGGACCCTGCCGTCTGGGGCCCTGATTATTTTGGACTTGTTGTTTCACACAAGAAGATAGCACATATATAATAATATGATAGGTTTATAGAACACAGAAGATAGCACATTTCATAGAACTTTCACCACGACAAATTTTTGCATACAAACGACAACAAGTTCACAAATTTTTCATCACGACAAATTCATGCATACATAAGACACCAAGTGCATACATAAGACACTAAATTCAAGACAATCTTAAAAGTTTTTACCACAACACCAAGTTCATGCATACAAACGCCACCTAGTTCATGCACTTCCAAACAAGAAGCTCACTTCCTCCTTCCTCTCTTCACGAGTGCTGCAAGTGTAGGCTCCTCCTCTTCGCTAGCCTCCTCCTCCTCTTCGTTGTATGCCTCCTCCTCCGCCTCAATGTTGGCCTTATATCTTTGCATTCCTGTTGGGATAAACTGATGAGGATACTTCGGACTATGGAATTGTGTGTTCCATGTCTTCTTTCTACCTTTCTTGCCTGGTGTCTTAGCTATGGCTTTGCCTTTCCTAGAGCGAGCATTGCCTTGTGTCGGTTGTGTAACCTATGATGGTTGTGGAGCATCAAAATCATGCTCTTGATCCTCTTGATGTGTTGCATCATAGTCATGCTCCTCATGATGTGTTGGCTCCTCTTGATGTGTTGGCTCCTCTTGATGTGTTGGCTCCTCTTCATGGACCTCCTCCTCCATGTCCTCATCGTTCTGGATATAACGTCGTCTATTAGCTCTGGCTACGCGGCTACCAGGTGCATACACGTCACTGGACTGAGCACCATGGCAAGAAAGCATTGTTGCCATCTTATGGAACCGCTTCTTGAACTTCTGCGACAACACAAAATATGCTATGATATGAGATGCAAATAAATAATCCGCGAAAAGAAACTTTTATA
Source organism: Triticum aestivum (assembly GCF_018294505.1). Taxonomy (NCBI): domain Eukaryota; kingdom Viridiplantae; phylum Streptophyta; class Magnoliopsida; order Poales; family Poaceae; genus Triticum; species Triticum aestivum. The sequence goes on along the minus strand of NC_057800.1, from coordinate 23,249,200 downwards.
ATATATTGGTCACACCTCCATCGTGCTTCTAAGAGTCCTCTCAGATAATACACCACTAGGTGGATGACTCAGTGCAACATTGGCATCGTTGACGCACAGAAGCAACTCTCTGCCCTGCAATTCGTGAACACACCAAACTTATGTATTTGAAAGAAGAGAACATGATGCAAGTTTGTTAGAATAGGTCAAACAGACTACCATTTCATCATGCATCGGTGCATAGTCAACGTAAGCCCCTCTGGTGTCTCTCACAGCCGTGTTGAAGGTATGATAACCTTCTGCAGTCTCCGGGTCTTCAGACACCAACTCCGACCACTCCTCGTGAATCCAACCAGGCTTTAGCTTTAACCGGTAACGATCCGCATACCACACTTGATACTTCTGATATGCTGACTGATTGTGAAGTGTATTCTCTGATTGCACTAACGTGTCTCTTTGATTCCAAATTTCTATCCACGCACGGTGTTTGTTTGCCCAATCTGATATATCCTAATTGTTCCTTCGATCGAACCTACAAATGATGCACGGGACAAAGCATTAGCAAACATAGACTTATTCAATGATCTACTACATACTCAAGGCATGCTTGCTCACCGATGCAGAGATAGCGTTTCCTCGTTGCTCTCCTCAATTGGAATACCTTATCTTCTTCCAAATTGTCTTGCCACACGGTCTATAAAGTGCCACTCGACTGCGAAGAAGCATATCATTGGGCACCTCGCCCGCCAAAGATGGCTATCACACTGCACATCTCATTAAGATCATAGTCACGATCTTCCATATAAGGCAACCAATGTACCTGCAAAACAAAGAGATATATTGTTAGATACAAGTTTCATTCTTGACTAAATTTGGCCTCATCGAACTTCTCTATACCTGCTCAGCAGTCAAGGTGTCCAACTCGTTCATATAGCACTTGTATCGCACATGCGAGCTTCCTGTGTACACTGTCACTTGTTCCCAATAGTAAGCAAGCGTAGGGCGCCGATATGGATCATCATCATGCAGCCCGTCATGATTACCCTGTGGGTTTGCCATGTTGGGGTTCTTGATATCGGGCCATCCAACCGGGATCCGCTCCCACATCCACACAGATAGGCTCCAAACAAACCCAGCCAATGAGGATGTATCTCCCTTCCTGCGACACGCCAAGTCAAGCTGCAATCAAACAAACATGTTAGATATGGAGGCGCATGACAAATGCAAGTTAAATGGTTGCAAATATCTCTTACCTGACGATACAAATATGCTAGTGCGGCCGAACCCCAGCTATACTGGGTATCCCAGTTATTGAGTAGCTCCAGGAACATCCAGAGGGCCGAGTTCCCGGTTGCATCTGAGAAGACTACCTTGGTTAGTACATACCATAGATAGGCCCGCGCGTACTGCTGCACAACCACGTCATTTGCACCATGAGGGCACGGATTGGTGTTTCCTCTGACCAGTTTTAGCCAAGAATGCCTCACTCTCGCGGTATCGGCCTTGCCTTCCTCAGGGGCGTCGGGCTGAACACCAATTAAAATGTCAGTCCGTTGTCGCCAATTAACGGCACTGACACGACCGGTAACAGCTTGTCCGATGATAGGAAGGCCGCTTATCATAGTCATGTCCTCAAGGGTCATCGTCATCTCCCCAAATGGAAGGTGGAACGAGTGAGTCTCCGGCCTCCAACGATCCACAAGTGCGGTCAGCGCCGCGTGGTTCACCGGCTGAGCGCGTCGCTTAAACTACAGCATGAATGGGAGAAGAACCAATCTCCGAATGTAAGGCTCGTACCGCGGGTCGTAAGTAAAGTCATCAGCGGAATGACCCCTCATGCGCATAGCAACTACAAGCTGCAAATAAAGTAATGTTTTAATCAATACAAGAACACAAATGAGAAACAACAAAAATTGATAAGTCTTGCTTCTTACCTCTCCCTTCTCAATGGCACGAGCACGATGCTCCTTATCCCACTCATCGATTAATCTGCCATACCAAGGTCCATCATCATCCGCCATCCTACCAAACAAATCACAACATGAACTACAATTACAAACGGTAGAATTTGCTTCTCCAAGTTATGCAAAATTTCTTCATATGCAATCTATATATGCAAAATTTCTCCAAATTTGCTTCTCTTAAATCATGTCACACATAATCATCAAATTTCATCATCTCTTTTGTAAAAAATATTATGCCATCTATATATTCAACTATATTGTCATACCACTTCACACATATAATATTTTTCTAAATATATTTGCTTGCCCAATATATTCTTCTCAGATTCAAACAAATATTATGACATCTATATATTCAACATATAGCTAATTTAGTAGCACATGCATACATCATCTATAATTCAAAAAAAATCACAAACTAAGTCTATTGGTGGACAAATACAAACATCTACCAACTACAAACATATTCCTAGAACAAAGAATATATCTACTCATGTAACATCACCTATTGTGAAATAATGCATCCAAAAAGAGAGGGGAAAACAAAAACAAAATGGAGGGAAAAGGGGAGAATACCTCAAGGATGCTTGGGGGCCTCAGATCCACAAATTTGGGTGGAGGATGGAGTAGATAAGGAGGGCTTTGGTGTGAGGGAGAAGAGGGGCGAGAGAGAAAGAACTCTTTGTTCTTGCTTCGGCCGCCGCCAGGGAGAGGTTGGGGATGAGTGGGATGGGCCCGTGGGGTTATCCAGTTATCAGGGCCAGACGCCAGGGTTCCTGGCGTCTGGCCCCTTTGCCACGTCAGTAGGTCAACGGGCAGGCGGGCAGTGCGGGCCAGGGGCCAGACGCCAGGGATGTTGGCGTCACCCAAAGAGGTCAAATCAGGATTTTGTTAGTCTTTTAGGTCGTAACAATAATTTTGTCCGACATGGGCACGGGCATATGCGTGCTGGTGCAACACATTGTTCTCTAGGCCTCACACTATCGTGTGGGCGGATATAAGCGTAGGAGATGCCAGTGGCGGTGCTAGTGATGTCAAAGCTATATACATGTGGGTATATGTAAACAAACCACAGTTAAACGCAAACACAATAGTGCTGCTAATCCAAATTATGTGGTGTCACTGTCACTTGGCATCGTAGACAGCAAGTAGCACCGTTCCTGGGAGATGCTAAGAGCAGGCTTAGTAGAGTCGTCATATATTGACTGTTTTTGTATAGATATTGAGTGTGGAGGTTGCCAAGGTGATGCGCAAACTAAGAGACTCCATATTTTGGGACCAAATTGTGAATAAAACGAGTAGTGCATTTTGGTGGACGAGCTCCGTGGAGCTCGTTGTTTTGAAAAAGAAAAAAAAAACAAATATCACATTTTGAAGTTTCAAAAAAATCTGGGAAAAAAAGCATACATGTTTATATGGATGTGTTTTACATGTGTATGAAGTTTGACATTGAAATACATTATGGTCAGAGCTACACAAAGAGGACAATTTCGTGCATTTTTTAAGTGAGCAGTGCACATACGGTTCGTCATTTTCAAAATCATGATTTTGTCTTTTTTCTGTAGCTCTCACCATATTGTATGCTATCTTCAAATTTTAACACATGTAGTATATATATCCATATGAATGTGTGTGCTTTTTTTAGAACTTTTTGAAACTTCAAAATGTGATTTTCATTTTTTTTAAATAAAGTGCTTCATGGAGCTCGTCCTGCATTTAGCATTTTCGGAATAAAACAAGTTTTTTTAATCTCTCTAATATCCCCATGTGAGGTGGAGATCACGTAATGTTTCCTCCGCGCGCACACACAACTGTCATATGGAGTGCACTCCAAACATTGGCCCCGAGATGCTACGTATGAAGGCTAAGAGGTCAAATATGGAGGACCCTTCATAAATTATAACAAGTCTGTTAGCTAGAGTGCTTTCTTTTTTTTTGCAAGAATCACCATATCTACAACTATTATGGTGATGGGGCCAATATGGCGACTCTAAGAGAAATTCAATTAGAGTCACCATATTGAGTGCCATAATAACCATTTACATAAGGATTCTCGGGGAAAAGACCGCTCTAACAAAGTCGTTGTTCGGCTCCAGATCACCATAATTTATGGTTTGGAGCACTCTCTATTCGCCAACCGCTCAGGTGGGAGGGGAATTTTCATCTCCCACCTCATCCTCCCGCGTGGTGTGCCTTCTCTCCCTGCCAATGGCGCAGATGGCACTAAAGACAATTATAAAACTTTCCTTGTATACCCATAAGATATTCATAGTACAAATTATGATCGATTTCTCATGATTACAAAATGCAAGGAGTCCCAATACAGAGCGCTATTCAGGAAGACATATTTCACCCCCTAAAACGCATGTTCAGGTAAAGAATACTCAAGCAACTATATAACCATGTGTATCTACCTAGAGGCTATAAAGTACCTGCGAGCAAACTAAAGGGTAATAATAAATAACAATAATTTCGCAAAAAAATACATTTGCATCAACATAAATAATAATAATAATAATAATAATAATAATAATAATAATAATAATAAAAATAAAATACCTGTTCAATGCTTGTGCGGATATAAATGATGAAATTTTAGTCCACCCTCATATCAACATGACATAGTCATTGTTATGTGAGATGCCTCACCACGTTGGGAGCAAGACTGTTAACCACGAACGTGACCGAATCTGGGACTTGAATTTAAAACCTTAATTACGTGATTTTTTTATGTTTTCACAAATATTTTTAAAAATTTCATGAACACACTTTTAAATGTGTGAATATTTTTTAGATATCACAGACACTTTTTGAACCATAGGAACAACTTTTAAATTGCTTGAACATTTTTACATTTCATGAAAAAATTCAAAATATAAAGAACTAAAAGCAGTACTGCAGTTCATAGAGGAGAACCAGTGCTACTCCGGTCCTATTTAGTCTGCATATAAGTTTTTTCCGAAATCAAACTATCTCTACTTTGACCAAACTTATAGAAAAAATATCAACATTCACAATGCCAAATCAGTATTATTAGATTCATCATGAAATGAAGTTTCATGGTACATATATTTGATATTGTAGATGTTTATATTTTTTTACTATAAATTTGGTCAAACTTTGCAAAGTTTGACTTGGCACGCATCTAATACGCGTAGTAAAAATGACGGGAGGAAGTACATATCTGCACTACATGGTTTTAAAAGGGCAAAACGTACACATTGGTAGAGAGAATCAATGCTAAAGTGTAATGGGCCAGCCCATTAAAGGAACACTATTGATGACCCTCCCAATGTCTCGCAATAAGTGAGTTATACTGAAATCACTAATTAAGAGGTACCCTTTGCAATGATCATTTTCACATTTCTCTGGTGTTGACAAGTGACACACTACATGTGCGCCACTTATCGCAATCTTGGACTTTCTTCTTAATTTTCATAAATTCATTTCTTTCAAAATGTTTTGTCTCATGAACAATGCGTCCAAATTACAAACTGTTTTTGTTTTTTGATTTCTCACGTCCAGATCTTAGAAATTAGATCCCCTATTAATAGGTTCCGTCGAATTTCTTTAAAAAACCAAAGAAATGAAACCCGGAAAATAATGAAAATAAAATAAATGAAAAAATGGAACACGAAAGCATGGTTGTCATTTTCTTTTTCGGGGAAGCACAAGTGTGCTTCTCATGGAACTACAATATCAGTTTTTATCTTTTCGAGGAGCACAAGTTGTGCTTCTCCTTTTTCAAGAAAACACAGTTGTGCTTCTAGTTGAAGCATAATTGTACTTCTCTCATGGAAGCACAGGTTACCCGTTAGCTAATCGCTTGTGAGTTGTAATTGTGCTGGCCGGTCCTATTCGGTGCATAGTACTGACAGTGGCATACCACATGCCTCATGCTCTCTACGGGCCGACCCATACCGGTCTTTTCTCCCCACCGGTTTGGGAACGTTCCGGGTTATTCCTAGAACCATTTTTTCAAAAAAAAAATCTTACTTCTTCCTTTTCTTGTTTGTTCCATTTTACTTTTCCCACATATCTGGAGTTGTTTTCAAACACATGAACTTTTTCACATCCGCAGTTCGTTTTCCAAATTTGTGATATTTTTCCAAGTTCATGACTTTTTTTAAATTGCGCCCTATTTTTCAAGTTTATGTGCAAATTTTTTAAATTGTGACTTTCCAAATCCATGATTTTTTAAAAATACAAGAATAAGTTTCAAATTCTTCATAATTTTTTGAAATCCGAGAACATTTTCCAAATTCGTGAATATTTTTGGAAATCCAAGAATCGTTTTTAATTTTATGAACATTTTTAGAATTTGGGACCCTTTTTTGAATTAATGAACATTTTTCTGAATCTAACGTTTTTGCAACATTCGAATATTTTTAAATCCGTGGACATGTTATGAATTTTGTGAATTTTTGTGAATTCTCAAATTTTTTTACAAATTTAAAACATTTACAAAATTTGAACATTTTACCAAATTTTGGAGCATTTGTTTGAAATCAGAATATATCCTAATTTTTAAGCATTTTTTAGAAATTGAGAACATTTTTTGAAAGTCATGAATATTTTTTAAAGAAGCCAAAATGAAAAAAAGGTGAAAAAAAAAGAAAAACAAACAGGTCTGCCTCGCCCCACACAAAGCCGCCGGCGGTGGTCACTTAGTTACATAGTTGGCCGCGGCCCATTATTGCCACCTCTCCCTCTTTCGCCCCTGTTCACTTGCACACGGGTTCGTTGGTTTTTTCCTCCCCGTTCACTATTTCCTACTGTACTGACATGGGCATCAGTTATATATATAGTTTTAAAATAATGTGTACACTAAATTTTTTAGAAATCATGAATTGGAAAAAACCTTGCAATTTTTGAAAATCTTGTGAATTGATTTTTTTTCATGAATTGGAAAAAAGCTCACAAATTTGGAAAGATTCACAGGTTTCAAAAAAGTTCATGAATTTGAAAAAAGTTTGCAGTTTCAATAAATTTGCCAATTTTATATTTTAACAATTTTTTAAAAGTTTATGAATTTTAAAAAACTTTGCATACTTAAAAAAGTTCGTGAATTTGGAAAATGTTTGTGGGTTTCAAGAAAGTTCGCCTATTTGGAAAAATAAGTTCTTGGATTTCGAAAAGGTTTATGAATTTAACGGATGTCAAAAAAAGTTCATGAAGTTTAAAAAGTTTAAGAATTTGAATAAGTTCATGATTTTTTGCAAAAAAAGAAAAAGAAAAAGAAAACAAAGAAGGGAAAAACAAACAAAACCCGTCCTAGGAAAAACCGCTAAAAACAGTAGTGGAATCTTCTTGAAGGTTCCCAAAATGGGTGAGGAAAAAAACTAACGATATAAATGTGTATAATGTTATGCAAACGAGAAAGTACGATCTCTACATGAGCGACACGTTACAACAAAACTCGCTTTTGGTGGAAGGGGGTGTGCCTTTTACCAGAAGCACTATAACCAGCACTTAAGGCGCCAAATAAGAATCAGCACTAGCGTCGCACAATGCGCGAAATAGGAGGTCCCGTGCAGTCGCGCTCGCTACTAGTGGGCTACTTATTCTGTGGGTACTTCTTCTGCAAATCTCCAATGCATCATTCCCTCAGATGAGAGCAGCGGTGCCTACGAATCAAGAATGGCTACCATCTCCAATTGGTATGCCAAAGTTGAACGCATATGCATTATGCAGCCGTCTCAAGAATCGAGGCTGTTGAGGTGGTGCGTGGAGATCACTTGGGCACAGTTTTTGGAGCTTCATCGGCTGTATTCATGGGATCAATGATGCTCCGATCACTACACCATGACAAAAAATTAAGGGCAATTAACTGCCGGGAATAAGCAAGAATTGGGGGCGAGTGACTGCCTGGAAAGCTTTATATGTCGGGCAATGATGTATAGGTCAATGCATCTGCCGGGAATGTGGAAGCTAGGTGGGCAGGCCATCTGCTGGCATCTTTTGGGGCGGCCCAATTGCCCCAAATTCATTTTGAGGGCGAACGCACTGCCCTTAACCAGTTGGCGCGGAATTACAATTGAGGCCCAAAAAGCGCGCGAGGCAAGTCGCGGGAGAATGAAAAATTAGAAGATACTGGAAGCCCACCGTGGCCTTTTCCCCCTCCTCTTTCCCCTTCTCCACACATTGCATCTCGAAAAAAACACATCTCGACGCTCTCCCTCCCTCAGCAGCCGCCCGCATTGCATCTCGCAGTCACCGCCAAACCCTAGCGCCGCCGCCCCTCCGTCGACCCACTGCTGCCGCGCCCCTCCGTCGACCCACTGCTGCCGCGCCCCCATCCCCTGCATCGACCCACCGCCGCCGCCCCTGCGTCGACCCGGCGCCGCCGCCCCTATGCCCTGCATCCACCCGTCACCTTCATCCCCTGCATCGACCCACCGCCGTCGACCCCATCCCCTGCATCGACCTGACGCCGACCCCATCCCCTGCATCGACCCACCGCCGCCCCCATCCCCTACACCGACCCGGCGCCGCAGCCCCTGCATCCACCTAGCACCGCCGCCCCCATCCTCTTCATCCACACCGCAGGAGCATCCCCTATCCAGCCCGCCGCCCCTGCATCCATCCAGAACCATCGCCCCCATCCTCTTTATCCACGCCACAGGAGAATCCCCAATCCAGCCAGCCGCACCAGCATCACGCAATCCAGCGCCGCCGCCCCATCCCCTCCATCACCCCACATAGTTGTCCCAGTGTACAGGCGAAGCTGAATTAAAAAGATCTCAGCTTTGTGGGATATACATACAAAAACTTTGATGCTGTGAAAGGATTAAAACATGCAGGTTTGTGTCTTTGACATAATTTTGTATGTTGTGAAATATGGCTGGATTGCAAGTATGGATTTCTTTTCTAGTGTTATTGGCATTTTCTCATATCATAGTCATTATGTTTTGTAAACTGATAAATGACAGTTTTTCATAGTATAAATATGCTATTAGGTAGCTTCACCACTTGATGAAAAATGACCAGTATCTAAGTGGCATTCATGCTGTTTATAATCCTTTGTTGTTTATTAATCTATAAATGTTTGCAGATATGCAAAGGAGCTCATCACTAAACAGGCCCTCTATTGGTGCTATATTCCCCAAGAACAACGCCTCCCGATACCCTTTGCCATCCTCGCCCCTGGTTCACCTCCTCTGCCACCGACTCGTCAACCGATCAGCAGGAGCAGCAACAGCCTGAGAGTCACAGATAGAGGTTGCACCGAGTTCTGTTCTCTGTTGTCACAGGTCTGCATTTAGAACATGCTGTTGGGGAACGTAGCAGAAATTCAAAAAATTTCCTACGTAACACCAAGATCTATCTATGGAGAGACCAGCAACAAGTAGAAGGGAGTGCATCTACATACCCTTGTAGATCGCTAAGCGGAAGCGTTCAAGTGAACGGGGTTGATGGAGTCGTACTCGTCGTGATTCAGATCACCGATGATCAAGTGCCGAACGGACGGCACCTCCGCGTTCAACACACGTACAGCCCGGTGACGTCTCCCACGCCTTGATCCAGCAAGGAGAGAGGGAGAGGTTGAGGAAGACTCCATCCAGCAGCAGCACAACGGCGTGGTGGTGGTGGAGGAGCGTGGCAATCCCGCAGGGCTTCGCCAAGCACCATGGGAGAGGAGGAGGAGGGAGAGAGGCAGGGCTGCACCAACGAGAGATCAAATCATGTGTTATGGGCAGCCCCTAGGCCTCATATATATAGGGGAAGGGGAGGGCTGCGCCCCCTTTAGGGTTTCCCACCCCAAAGGGGCGGCGGCCAGCCTCCAGATGGCATCTGGTGCGGCGGCCAAGAGGGGAGGGAGGAGTCCATCCTCCCCAAGGCACCTCGGAGGTGCCTTCCCCTTTGAGGACTCTTCCCTCTAGGGTTCCCTAGGCGCATGGGCCTCTTGGGGCTGGTGCCCTTGGCCCATGTAGGCCAAGGCGCACCCCCTACAGCCCATGTGGCCCCCCGGGGCAGGTGGCCCCACCCGGTGGGCCCCCGGGACCCTTCCGGTGGTCCCGGTACATTACCGATATCGCCCGAAACTTTTCCGGTGACCAAAACAGGACTTCCCATATATAAATCTTTACCTCCGGACCATTCCGGAACTCCTCGTGACGTCCGGGATCTCATCCGGGACTCCGAACAACATTCGGTAACCACATACAAGCTTCCTTTATAACCCTAGCGTCATCGAACCTTAAGTGTGTAGACCCTACGGGTTCGGGAGACATGCAGACATGACCGAGACGTTCTCCAGTCAATAACCAACAGCGGGATCTGGATACCCATGTTGGCTCCCACATGTTCCACGATGATCTCATCGGATGAACCACGATGTCAAGGACTCAATCAATCCCGTATTCAATTCCCTTTGTCTATCGGTATGTTACTTGCCCGAGACTCGATCGTCGGTATCCAATACCTTGTTCAATCTCGTTACCGGCAAGTCACTTTACTCGTTCCGTAACACATCATCCCATGATCAACTCCTTGGTCACATTGCGCATATGATGATGTCCTACCGAGTGGGCCCAGAGATACCTCTCCGTTTACACGGAGTGACAAATCCCAGTCTCGATCCGCATAAAACAATAGATACTTTCGGAGATACCTGTAGTGTACCTTTATAGTCACCCAGTTACGTTGTGACGTTTGATACACCCAAAGCACTCCTACGGTATCCAGGAGTTACACGATCTCATGGTCAAAGGAAGAGATACTTGACATTGGCAAAGCTCTAGCAAACGAACTACACGATCTTTGTGCTATGCTTAGGATTGGGTCTTGTCCATCACATCATTCTCCTAATGATGTGATCCCGTTATCAACGACATCCAATGTCCATAGCCAGGAAACCATGACTATCTGTTGATCACAACGAGCTAGTTAACTAGAGGCTCACTAGGGACATATTGTGGTCTATGTATTCACACGTGTATTACGATTTCCGGATAATACAGTTATAGCATGAATAAAAGACAATTATCATGAATAAAGAAATATAATAATAACACTTTTATTATTGCCTCTAGGGCATATTTCCAACAGTCTCCCACTTGCACTAGAGTCAATAATCTAGTTCACATCACCATGTGATTAACACTGACAGGTCACATCACCATGTGACCAACATCCAAAGAGTTTACTAGTGTCACTAAACTAGTTCACATCATCATGTGATCAAGACTCAATGAGATCTGGGGTTTGGTCATGTTCTGCTTGTGAGAGAGGTTTTAGTCAACGGGTCTGAACCTTTCAGATTCGTGTGTGCTTTACAAATCTCTATGTCATCTCCTAGATGTAGCTCCCACGTTCTATTTGGAGCTATTCCAAATAACTGTTCTACTTGGAGCTATTATAAATTGTTGCTCCATTATACGTATCCGGTATCTCTACTCAGAGCTATCCGGATAGGTGTTAAGCTTGCATCGACGTAACCTTTACGACGAACTCTTTTACCACCTCCATAATCGAGAAAATTCCTTAGTCCACTAGTTACTAAGGATAACTTTGACCACTGTCTGTGATCCATTCTTGGATCACTCTTGTACCCCTTGACTAACTCATGGCAAGGCACACTTCAGGTGCGGTACACAGCATAGCATACTGTAGAGCCTATGTCTTAAGCATAGGAGACGACCTTCGTCCTTTCTCTCTATTCTGCCATGGTCGAGCTTTAAGTCTTAACTTCGTACCTTACAACTCAGGCAAGAACTTCTTCTTTGACTGATCCATCTTGAACACCTTCAAGATCATGTCAAGGTATATGCTCATTTTGAAAGTATTATTAAGCATTTTGATCTATCCTTATAGATCTCGATGCTCAATGTTCAAGTAGCTTAATCCAGGTTTTCTATTGAAAAACACCTTTCAAATAACCCTATATGCTTTCTAGAAATTCTACATCATTTCTGATCATCAATATGTCAACAACATATACTCATCAGAAATTTTATAGTGCTCCCACTCACTTCTTTGGAAATACAAGTTTCTTCATAAAACTTTGTACAAACCCAAAATCTTTGATCATCTCATCAAAGTGTACATTCCAACTCCGAGATGCTTACTCTAGTCCTTAGAAGGATCGCTGGAGCTAGCATACCTTTTAGCATCCTTAGGATCGACAAAACTTTTCTGATTGTATTGCATACAACCTTTCCTCACAAAAACTGGTAAGGAAACTCGTTTTGATATCCATCTGCCAGATTTCATAAATACAGCTAATGCTAACCTGAATCCGATGGACTTTAAGCATCGCTACGAGTGAGAAAATCTCATCGTAGTCAACTCCTTGAACTTGTCGGAAAACACTTCGCCACAAGTCGAGCTTCATAGATGGTGACATTACCATCCACGTCCGTCTTCTTCTTAAAAGATCCATTTATCTCAATGGATTGCCGATCATCGGGCAAGTCCATCAAAGTCCATGCTTTGTTCTGATATATGGATACTATCTCGGATTTCATGGCTTCTAACCATTTGTCGGAATTCGGGCCCACCATCGCTTCTCCATAGCTCGTAGGTTCATTGTTGTCTAGCAACATGACCTTCAAGACAGGATCACCTTACCACTCCGAAGTAGTACGTGTCCTTGTCGTCCTACGAGGTTCGGTAGTGACTTGATCCGAAGTTTCATGATCAATATCATAAGCTTCCACTTCAATTGGTGTAGGTGCCACAGGAACAACTTCCTGTGCCCTGCCACACACTAGTTGAAGAGACGGTTCAATAACCTCATCAAGTCTCCACCATCCTCCCACTCAACTCTTTCGAGAGAAACCTTTCCTCGAGAAAGGACCCGATTCAAGAAACAATCCATATTGCTTTCGGATCTGAATTAGGAGGTATACCCAACTGTTTTGGGTGTCCTATGAAGATGCATTTTATCCGCTTTGGGCTCGAGCTTAATCCTGAAACTTTTTCACATAAGCGTCGCAGCCCCAAACCTTTAAGAAATGACAACTTAGGTTTCTCTAAACCATAATTCATACGGTGTCATCTCAACGGAATTACGTGGTGCCCTATTTAAAGTGAATGTGGTTGTCTCTAATGCCTAACCCATGAACAATAGTGGTAATTCGATAAGAGACATCATGGTACGCACCATATCCAATAGGGTGCAACTATGATGTTCGGACACACCATCATACTATGGTGTTCCAGGCGGTATTAATTGTGAAACAATTTCCACAATGTCTTAATTGTGTGCCAAAACTTGTAACTCAGATATTCATCTCTATGATCATATCATAGACATTTTATCCTCTTGTCACAATGATCTTCTACTTCACTCTGAAATTATTTGAACCATTCAATAATTCAGACATGTGTTTCATCAAGTAAATATTCTCAACATCTACTCGAATCATCTGTGAAGTAAGAACACAACGATATTCACTGCATGCCTCAGCACTCATTGGACTGCACACATCAAAATGTGTTGCTTCCAACAAGTTGCTATCTTGTTCCATCTTACTGAAAACGAGGCTTTTCAGTCATCTTGCCCATGTGGTATGATTTGCATATCTCAAGTGATTCATAATCAAGTGAGTCCAAACGATCCATATGCATGGAGTTTCTTCATGCGTATACACCAATAGACATGGTTCGCATGTCTCAAACTTTTCAAAAACGAGTGAGTCCAAAGATCCATCAACATGGAGCTTCTTCATGCGTTTTATACCATTATGACTTACATGGCAGTGCCACAAGTAAGTGGTACTATCATTACTATCTTATATCTTTTGGCATGAAAATGTGTATCACTACGATCAAGATTCAATAAACCATTCCTTTAGGTGCAAGAGCACTTATTCAGGTTTAATACTAATCTTGATGGTAGAGGGAGCGTGCGATGTTAGATCACATCAAACTTGGAAACACTTCCAACACGTATCGTCAGCTCACCTTTAGCTAGTCTCCGTTTTATTCCGTAGCTTTTATTTCGAGTTACTAACACTTAGCAACCGAACCGGTATCTAATACCCTGGTGCTACTAGGAGTACTAGTAAAGTACACATTAACATAATGTATATCCAATATACTTCTATCGACCTTGCCAGCCTTCTCATCCACCAAGTATCTAGGGTAATCTTGCTCCAGTGGTTGTTCCCCTTATTACAGAAGCACTTAGTCTCGGGTTTGGGTTCAATCTCGGGTTTCTTCATTGGTGCAGCAGCTGATTTGCCGTTTCATGAAGTATCCCTTTGTTCCCTTGCCCTTCTTGAAACTAGTGGTTTTCATCAACCATCAACAATTGATGCTCCTTCTTGATTTCTACTTTCGCGATGTCAAACAACGTGAATACCTCAAGGATCATCATCTCTATCCTTGATATGTTATAGTTCATCACAAAGCTCTAGCAGCTTGGTGGCAATGACTTTGGAGAAACATCACTATCTCATTTGGAAGATCAACTCCCACTCGATTCAAGTGATTGTTGCACTCAGACAATCTGAGCACAAGCTCAACGATTGAGCTTTTCTCCCTTAGTTTGCAGGCTAAGAAAATCGTCGGAGGTCTCATACCTCTTGACGTGGGCACGAGCCTGAAATCCCAATTTCAGCCCTCGAAACATCTCATATGTTCCGCGACGTTTCGAAAATGTCTTTGGTGCCTCTACTTAAACCATTTAACTGAACTATCACGTAGTTATCAAAACGTGTATGTTCGATGTTCGAAACATCCACAAACGATGTTTGGGGTTCAGCACACTAAGCGGTGCATTAAGGACATAAGCTTTCTACTGATCGCATAATCGCTACTGTCAACTTTCAACTATATTTTCTCTAGGAACATATCTAAACAGTGGAACTAAAGCGCGAGCTTACGACATAATTTGCAAAAGGTCTTTTGACTATGTTCAGGATAATTAAGTTCATCTTATGAACTCCCACTCAGATAGACATCCCTCTGGTCATCTAAGTGATTACATGATCCGAGTCAACTAGGCCGTGTCCGATCATCACGTGAGACGGACTAGTCATCATCGGTGAACATCTTCATGTTGATCGTATCTACCATACGACTCATGCTCGACCTTTCGGTCTCCGTGTTCCGAGGCCATGTCTGCACATGCTAGGCTCGTCAAGTTAACCCTAAGTGTTTTTGCTGTGTAAAACTGTCTTACACCCGTTGTATGTGAACGTAAGAATCCATCACACCCGATCATCACGTGGTGCTTAGAAGCGACGAACTGTAGCAACGGTGCACAGTTAGGGGAGAACACTTCTTGAAATTTTGTAAGGGATCATCTTATTTACTACCGTCGTTCTAAGTAAACAAGATGCATAAACATAATAAACATCACATGCAATTATATAGTTGTGACATGATATGGCCAATATCATATAGCTCCATTGATCTCCATCTTCGGGGCTCCATGATCATCTTGTCACCGGCATGACACCATGATCTCCATCATCATGATCTCCATCATCGTGTCTTCATGAAGTTGTCACGCCAACGACTACTTCTACTTCTATGACTAACGCGTTTAGCAATAAAGTAAAGTAGTTTACATGGCGTTCTTCAATGACACGCAGGTCATACAAAAAATAAAGACAACTCCTATGGCTCCTGCCGGTTGTCATACTCATCGACATGCAAGTCGTGAATCCTATTACAAGAACATGATCAATCTCATACATCACATATATCATTCATCACATCCTTTTGGCCATATCACATCATATAGCATACCCTGCAAAAACAAGTTAGACGTCCTCTAATTGTTGTTGCATGTTTTACGTGGCTGCTATGGGTTTCTAGCAAGAACGTTTCTTACCTACGCAAGACCACAACGTGATATGCCAATTGCTATTTACCCTTCATAAGGACCCTTTTCATCGAATCCGTTCCGACTAAAGTGGGAGAGACTGGCACCCGCTAGCCACCTTATGCACCAAGTGCATGTCAATCGGTGGAACCTGTCTCACGTAAGAGTACGTGTAAGGTCGGTCCGGGCCGCTTCATCCCACAATACCGTCGAAACAAGATTGGACTAGTAACGGTAAGCATATTGAACAACATCAATGCCCACAACTACTTTGTGTTCTACTCGTGCAAAGAATCTACGCAATAGACCTAGCTCATGATGCCACTGTTGGGGAACGTAGCAGAAATTCAAAAAAATTCCTACGTAACACCAAGATCTATCTATGGAGAGACCAGCAACAAGTAGAAGGGAGTGCATCTACATACCCTTGTAGATCGCTAAGCGGAAGCGTTCAAGTGAACGGGGTTGATGGAGTCGTACTCGTCGTGATTCAGATCACCGATGATCAAGTGCCGAACGGACGGCACCTCCGCGTTCAACACACGTATAGCCCGGTGACGTCTCCCACGCCTTGATCCAGCAAGGAGAGAGGGAGAGGTTGAGGAAGACTCCATCCAGCAGCAGCACAACGGCGTGGTGGTGGTGGAGGAGCGTGGCAATCCCGCAGGGCTTCGCCAAGCACCATGGGAGAGGAGGAGGAGGGAGAGAGGCAGGGCTGCACCAACGAGAGATCAAATCATGTGTTATGGGCAGCCCCTAGGCCTCATATATATAGGGGAAGGGGAGGGCTGCGCCCCCTTTAGGGTTTCCCACCCCAAAGGGGCGGCGGCCAGCCTCCAGATGGCATCTGGTGCGGCGGCCAAGAGGGGAGGGAGGAGTCCATCCTCCCCAAGGCACCTCGGAGGTGCCTTCCCCTTTGAGGACTCTTCCCTCTAGGGTTCCCTAGGCGCATGGGCCTCTTGGGGCTGGTGCCCTTGGCCCATGTAGGCCAAGGCGCACCCCCTACAGCCCATGTGGCCCCCCGGGGCAGGTGGCCCCACCCGGTGGGCCCCCGGGACCCTTCCGGTGGTCCCGGTACATTACCGATATCGCCCGAAACTTTTCCGGTGACCAAAACAGGACTTCCCATATATAAATCTTTACCTCCGGACCATTCCGGAACTCCTCGTGACGTCCGGGATCTCATCCGGGACTCCGAACAACATTCGGTAACCACATACAAGCTTCCTTTATAACCCTAGCGTCATCGAACCTTAAGTGTGTAGACCCTACGGGTTCGGGAGACATGCAGACATGACCGAGACGTTCTCCAGTCAATAACCAACAGCGGGATATGGATACCCATGTTGGCTCCCACATGTTCCACGATGATCTCATCGGATGAACCACGATGTCAAGGACTCAATCAATCCCGTATTCAATTCCCTTTGTCTATCGGTATGTTACTTGCCCGAGACTCGATCGTCGGTATCCAATACCTTGTTCAATCTCGTTACCGGCAAGTCACTTTACTCGTTCCATAACACATCATCCCATGATCAACTCCTTGGTCACATTGCGCATATGATGATGTCCTACCGAGTGGGCCCAGAGATACCTCTCCGTTTACACGGAGTGACAAATCCCAGTCTCGATCCGCATAAAACAATAGATACTTTCGGAGATACCTGTAGTGTACCTTTATAGTCACCCAGTTACGTTGTGACGTTTGATACACCCAAAGCACTCCTACGGTATCCATGAGTTACACGATCTCATGGTCAAAGGAAGAGATACTTGACATTGGCAAAGCTCTAGCAAACGAACTACACGATCTTTGTGCTATGCTTAGGATTGGGTCTTGTCCATCACATCATTCTCCTAATGATGTGATCCCGTTATCAACGACATCCAATGTCCATAGCCAGGAAACCATGACTATCTGTTGATCACAACGAGCTAGTTAACTAGAGGCTCACTAGGGACATATTGTGGTCTATGTATTCACACGTGTATTACGATTTCCGGATAATACAGTTATAGCATGAATAAAAGACAATTATCATGAACAAAGAAATATAATAATAACACTTTTATTATTGCCTCTAGGGCATATTTCCAACACATGCACAGTTTTTCTTTTTTTTTGCTGAGGTAGTAAACTTGGCTATGAGCTATGAGTCTAATAGAAGATCCTTGTAACTTGAACTGTCAGAACATGATTCCTAATTTATGCCTATCAGGTGCTATTTAGAGTATATGACTTGGTACTTTTGATTTAGTTTCATTAATGATCTGGGTGATAAACTGGACAAGTTTGTGGTACTTTTTGATGTGCTAAATGTAAGATCATAACTGCATGCTAGTTGGTTATTGTTCTTCATCTAGGGTAATTATATTTTTACGCATTCCAGGAACCAGCCTAAACCAGACTTTAAGGACAAGTTTAAGATCTAGGTTGGGAAATGAAGAAGGTATCAAGCTGCAGCCATCAATAATTGAACAAGTGCCACTCGCAGCTTCTGGTGAGATTCTTGATCATAAGACTTGATATTTTTTATATCATTGTGTGGTATCTTCTGATTTTAGTTTGAATACCTTGTAATTTGATTCTATCATTGCATGGTAATATTAGACTATATTTCGAATATTCGAGTGTTGCTCTGGTTTGTAATTATTGATTTGTGTTGGCTTGCGATAATTAGGCAAGGGTTCAAATTTAGTACAAGCAACTCGTGATGGACAAGAGTTGGATGGATCATGCTAGGTACAACATTAAGATGAACACGCTTTCCACTTTATATAATATTATCGAAGGATTATCTATTGATGAATCAATAATTGTAGGCATACAAAAACGTATATTGAAGGGGTCAAACAATTTATACAATTTGCATTTACCAATTCTGCTAGAGGGGGCAAGATATTATGTCCTTGTAAAATCTGTGTGAACTGTGCATGGAAGGAATCTAGTGTTGTTTATGAGCACTTAGAGCCCGTTCGGATCTCCTCCACGATCCAACTTCTCGAGAAGCTGGCGAGAAGCCAGTTGAACGACCCGGCTCCTGGAATCTGGCTCCTGGAATCTGACTCGGCTCCAGTGCAATTTCTGGAAGCAGCCCCGCCCCAGCTCCTAGATTCTGGAGAAGCGGGAGTTGCCGGATATTACATTCCATGCCATCCCGAAGTGCTACAGCCCACCCAGCGAACCGTTTTCCTATCGCTAATTCCCCATCGAATCGTTTTTCTCTCGCTACAGTGTACCAACTCGCTGCCGAACGCTCGCTGGCTCCCGTGAGAAACCAGCTAGCACTAGCTCGCGTGAGAAGCTGGCTTTCGGAGAAGCCAGCGGACTTCCGAACGAGCCCTTAGTATGCGATTGGTTCTTGGAAGGGTATAAAAAATGGTTGTGTCATGGGGAGGGACCGTTATGCCTTCCACAACGGTGCGAGCCTATCAAGTTTCAAAACGACGAGGTTGAAGATGAGGACATATTTGAGGTACTTGATGAGATACCTGAAATGCTTGAAGATATAGGACATGAATTTGATGAAGTTGGGGATGGTGGTGGGAATGATGGTGACCTAAGGGAGGATGGAAGTGATCCAAATATAGAGGCCTTTCACCAATTATTAGATGATGCAGGGCAACAACTTTATCCTGGGTGCACAGGCTTCTCAAAGCTACACTTTGTAGTTAGATTACTCCACACCAAATTTCTTGGGGGTTGGAGTGATAAGAGTTTTAACATATTGCTCGAGCTGCTTAATAAGGCCTTTCCGGGGGACTCGCCACTTCCTAAGAACTTTCATGAAGCAAAGAAGATGATAAAATGCCTTGGACTAGGTTATGTTAATATACATGCATGTGAGAATGATTGCATATTATTTCGAAAGCAATATGCAAATGCAGACCAATGCCCTATATGCAAAACTTCTCGATGGAAATCTGAAAAGAAGAGCCTTGATGGGAAACGTGTACACCAAGTACCAAGAAAGGTTCTGCGTTATTTTCCAATAAAGAAGAGGCTTCAACGGCTATTCATATCAAAGAAGAGTGCAACAGATGCAAGATGGCATGATGAAGGACGCATAAGAGATGGTTTAGTGAGGCATCCTGCGGATTCTCCTGCATGGAAACATTTTGATGCGACACATCCAAAATTTGCTGAAGATAATCGCAACATTAGGCTAGCTATAACGGCAGACGGATTTAATCCCTATCGATCTATGTACTGTAGTAGTTATAGCATCTGGCCTGTCATGTTGATCCCCTTGAATTTGCCTCCTTGGTTATGCATGAAGCAGCCAAATTTCATCCTTTCCTTATTAATTCCTGGCCCAAAGTCACCTGGGGAAGACATGGATGTCTATCTTGAACCACTTATTGATGATATGGTCGAAATGTTTGAAAAGGGCGTTAGAACTTTTGATGCTTCTACAGGAGAGTCCTTTGACTTGCATGCTGCCATATTATACACCATTTCTAATCTCCCTGGTTTAGGTCACCTATGTGGATGTGTCACCTCTGGGAACTTCGAGAAAGTTGATGAACATGTGGTTCTGTTCCCTGATTTAGATGCTAATGTAGATCTCCGGGTTGATCTTAAAAGTGCACCTCGTATCAGAGAAGATATAGATGGAACAATTGTTCGACAGGTCAAGAAGGATAAGTATGTAGTTTTTAGCTTTTAATATTTCTGCAAAATACCTCTACTAATTAATATTCATGTGTTCCTCTAGTTCAGATTGTTCATAAGACACCCTTTTTAACCAGTCTTGTAAGACTACATCTTTGTTTTTGTATTTCAAATTGCATTAAACCTTTTTCTAATTCAGATATTTTACCTTTTTTCAGGAAAAAGAATGGCAAACGGAGGAGAAAGGGCTAATACTACTTCATATGAAGAAGCGCGGGCAGAGACTCTAAGGCTGAACACAGAGAAGTTGCATCAATTAATTCCAAGACTTGCAGAGAAGTCTTCGCATGAACAAAACAACAAGACAAAGGTGATGGTAGCCTTCCAAGACTTGCTTGTGTGTTGATTCAACTGTGCAGGTGTATGGTAGCTATTTAACAACATGTGCTTATCTGCAGAAAAGCCAACACACATCTAGTCAGCCAGCTCTTGAAATGCCTAGGCGGATACTAAGATGGGACACCGCTAGAGCTGATTCTAGGCACGATGATGAAGACATGCGAGATGCTGCATTAGAAGAGAATGAAGATGATGTTAATGCAGCGACACAACATGGTAGGTAGTTCTATTTTTTTAGGCATTCAACCTTTTTCATTTCGGAGATCTAACTAATTCTTTTCTATGTTCATATAGATGGTGGTCAACAACAGAAGAAGCGTGGACGCAGCTATACTAGAAAGGCCGATATACGCTCAAGAGGGAACCAACCACCAATTAGGCTAGAGATCAATGAGAAGGGACAGCCTGTGGGGGACAATGCCACCGAGTTTGCAAATTTTATAGCCACACTGGTTAAAAATAGTGAGATAGTATCACTTGCCAAACCTGACTGGAGGTTGGTTGAGCCAAAGCAAAAGCTTTTATTGTGGAATACTTTGAAGGTAACTTCTGTGATGCACATATACAAAAATTTCTTATGGACTTATGTTTCATCCTCTAATTCATTGTTGAATTTTGGCAACTTGATAACCAGTTGTACTATGAAGTGGATGAAAGAGTTAAAGACTGGGTCATGGGAAGTACTCCTGAGCAACTTGTACTTTCTATGGTTTTCCTAGTAGATAAAAAATGTGCCTACTTTCAAATACATGCTTAAGTCCTATTTTGAATCACAAACAGCAACTCTGTTTCTTAGATAATTCTGCAGCTACTACTTAAACTTTGACAGACATTTATGTGCCTGCAAACTCTTTCTGAAAGCAAGCAACAAACTTTCCACCCTCAAGGCATCAACACCATCTCCTTTTGATTTTGCACTACCCCTGTTTTATTTTTGGGTACGGCCCTACACACTAAATAGGACAAGCATGTACAAGAAAACAGAATGGTGGACACCCTGCATTGCCACTGGATTGCTAGTAATTGATCCCTGGCTGCAGTTTTTGAATGTTCTATTTACTTAACAGCAATCAAGAGAAATTATACTGCACCAAACAAGATGGCTATTGGTATATATTTATAGTGATTGGTTACATTGATTTTCCTAGTGATGCATACACAGTGCACAATCTCTTCTTATGAGTACATCCACACATTCTGTCTGTGCCTTGTGGAATGCATACAGGATGACACACATGTGTCTCTTTCATTTGGTTGAGTCGATTTTCTTTTTCAGCCGATGCAACATATATGTTTGGAACATGTGTTCTTCTGAGCTGATCTATTTGGCCATTTCTTTTTTTTTTTACAGGTCACTGGCATAATGCCTTTGCATCCACAAATGCGGTGTGTTTGGTGAGCTAAAAGGATCTTCTGCTAGGATATGTTTACACCTAAAACCAGATTGTATATTTTGCGCTTTTGTCTATGATGTACTACTTTGAGTTGTGAACCTACAACTATACGCATGTGTGCATGTAGACCTGATGGATAGTTGTGCTTTTGGCTGTCTTGTTACTGGACTTGTATGCCTGTGTGTGCATGTAGGCACACATAATGGATATTTGTGCTAGCTTTTAGTTGTCCTGGACTAATGATGTATCGTATGCCTGTGTATGCATGTAGGCACACATAATGGATCTTTGTGCTAGCTTTTAGTTGTCCTGGACTAATGATGTATGGATGATGGATTGCTCATAATTAGTATATGCACTATCTCTGAAGTGTGATGCTATCTTTATTACTGTATGCATGTGTGTTTTATATATAGATGGCACAAAATGGACTGAAGATAAATCATAGCTGTCGAAATACATACAATACGGGAGATTTGTGTGGTCGCAGTGAAGAAAAATACAGGCAGACTGGCTGCCGAGAAATCTTCTAACTGCCCTGTATAATCAGCCCGCCGGGGAAGATCTGTACGCCGGTAATAGTGCTAACTGCCGGTAAAGGCAAGAACATGAAGGGCAGATATTTTGCCGGCGTATAGGGTAACTGCCGGGAATTCCTTTCCCCGACAGGACTTTCAAGGGCGGTTTGTAATTGCCGGCAAAAGACTTTCCCGGCAGTTAATCTGCCTCCAATGGCCAGTTTTCCCGGCAGATATTATGACCTCTAATTTTTGGTCATGGTATAGTGGGTGTTAAAAGCACTCGCCCGCACCAAGGTCCTTGCCTTGGCTGAGGATTTGTTGCTACGGAAACTATACGTCGCTTCTGACTGCCTTCAGGTGGTCTAAGAAATCCATGTGAGACAAGGTCGGCGTCATGGTGCGATCATCAGAGAGATCAACATGAGCACGCAATCCCTTGAAGCATGCCTAATTGCCTATGTTCATGAATAAAGGAATTAAAATTTTGAAGCTCACAAGCTTGCTAGATTTTCTTTGTCTCCAGGTGCTGGTAGGCATATTTGGCTCAGTGTGCCACATAATACTGTAATGATACATGTAAACATTCGCATCATCCAATAGAACTTGCGGAATCTTTTGCTAAAAAAAGCTACTCCCTACTAACTCTGTACTAGACCAGCGACAAGTAATATGGATCAGAGGGAGTAAAACAGTTCCAAAAAAAGAAATAAGATTCAAAATCCATTATGAAAAGCTAAGACTGAAATTTTCTAATTTGTAAGCCATGATAACTGATATATTTCACAGACTGTTAGTGCTATATTCCAATAATCTGCAAACT
The DNA here is from genome assembly GCF_018294505.1 of Triticum aestivum. NCBI lineage: Eukaryota > Viridiplantae > Streptophyta > Magnoliopsida > Poales > Poaceae > Triticum > Triticum aestivum. The sequence continues at coordinate 23,225,725 of NC_057800.1, read as the reverse complement.
TCATTCAGAACATAGTTGTTAACAATACCCACATCGGACAGATATATCAAAGACTTCTATTCCTTGAATTCTACGGACTGCTAGTGCACACTGTTCTAAATAAGCTGGTTCAAATTATTGAAGAACAGTGTAAGTATAGTTCAGATTTTGAATAACAGTTGGATATCCTCATAGCACTTGTTTTCTGAGAAAATCAGAAGGACACATAACACTTTCCAAGTCATCATTCATGCGTATTTAGAACAGCCACAGATAAAATTTAGAAGACGCATACGTACACCAAGATCAAGGTGCATCACAATTGGCAGGGACTGCCAACAAAGTCCTAATAATATTTATCAAAGTCAGATAATATTCTTGACATCTGAACAAACAGCGTAGCAGCTGTCTCAAGTTTTCAAACCCTTCTTCACTCTAGAAGCAAGAAATAACCAACACAGAGAATGTCAAACACACCTTCCATCGCACCCTATAAAGAAAATGCGAAAAAATTCTAGAAATACCCTGCACCGAATATCAGAGCACGAAAAATACGAATGAAACCAGATTCTTGTTTGTCAGCTCCCACAATTTCTGAACACATCATAATTTCCAGCCTTCAATACTCCACAAAAATATAACAAACTGTGCTCTGCTACCTATGAACAAAGACACCCAATGCATGATCGCTGCCAAGAAAAAGAAAAGGGGACAAACAGAGAAGGGGTCTGGGGTCAGAGGAGCTCGAGGGCGACTGTCATGAACTGGAGTCTAGGTGACCACGATGATGGGTCCAGAGAGAGGCAAGATACGGCTTGTAGGTCGGGGACAAAGGCCGCCTGGAGGTTGAGGACGGAGCCGTAGTCGAGGTTGCCAATGATCGATGTGGCGCCTGTGTGGGGGTTCGACGGGAGAGGCAGGACACACGCACTGATAAGCCACCACCAGCAACATAGCATGTATTGATCATCATTTTTAACAGAAAATGGAGTAGACTAATTGCACCTTGGTATTATAATGGTCACAAATGGAAGTGTTGAACTACTTATATAGCTAATGGCATTCACATCAATCTCAGTCAGGTTTCATGCAGCCGACCAAACCTGATATAGCAGAACGGGTGCCACATTACATAAGTTAAGCTAGATACACAGGTTGCTCCTGAAACGTATAAATAGATCATAGGTCTTCAAAAGGTAAACCTGTTGAGGCCTGTCAATGGGTTCAGCAAATGGGCAACAGTGCAGCATTGCATCTCGACGGGAGTTCACACTTCACATGAACGGAGCAGAGACAGGCGCACGATCCAGGTAGACAAAACACAGCAACCTCGGAAGGAAGCTGAACCCTGCGACTAATTCAGGGACATGGAAGTTTGAACAACCAGGAACGGTAGACCATCTGATCTACTTCCGCTGCTCGAAACTGAACCCTGAGTAAACCATAGAAGGCACAGTGAGCAGATACAAGTAGAGACTAAAAACATGAGAAGGTACGATTGAATAGCGAGTGGCACTGGAGTGTAGCAAATACAGCATAAGAAATTGTTTGGAAGACTGGACAAACATACAACTTGATCTCGCTATGCAGACACTGGAAGGATGAGCTATTAAATGATCCATTCAACCAAATAGTGAAAAATACCCCACATTATTTATGTGGTTATTTTCAGTATAATATGTAAAGTGGATGTGACAACATTCTAGTAGAACTTTTCCGCTCCTATTATATTTACAAATAGTTCAATGTCTACTTTTCAAATTTTAAATATAGTTTCAAGGTTTACTTTTTGATTTCACTCACACATCTGGACTACATAAACATTAGTGAATTGTAGTAACAGATACTTACAGGACGAATGCCAAGAATCATGTTGGATGCTAATTTGCACAGGAGTTACTCCATGAATACCAAGGATCTTCACAATTTGAGAAATCCTTTCATCCTCCTTGCTACAATGGATTTCAACTACCTTGAGATGCTTTGACAGCAAGAAAGATTCCATTGGGTTGTAGCTTTCACTTGATCCACTCTCAAAATCCTGCCGCGAACAAGATTTTACTAATCAGCTGTAAATGGCACCTCCAGCGACAAGAGCTGTCATATATGAAAAACCTTATACCTTGTCATAGTGAAGTTGAAGGGTAAGCTTTTCTAGAATCGGTGAGGGCTCAAGAAACAAAACTAGTCCAGTGAAGTTATCAGTTAAGCACCATTCATTGAGCAGCACAGGTTTTAGGTTGCCAAAAATAGGGCACCATTTCAAGTCCTTCCTCAAAATCTGAGAAACAAAGTTGCAGAATATAGAAAACAATAATTAAGTAAACTCAGAAGTAGCTCCATTTGCAAGGTGGTGCTGTCACCAGTTCACCACACAACCCGCCCGCGTTCGAGGCTTGCCTCCGCAGTGCTGCTCACATTCAGGTGGATAGAAAATCCCTAGGTGACTTTAAAAAAGATTTAATAATCCCGAGTTGAATAAGATTTCTCGACTTTTTATTTCTCAGGTAAATCAATTGCGGGCAGATAGAATGTTACACATTACAGTTCTTACAAGTTTTTAGTTTACTTATAAAAAAGAAACATATATTAAGACATACGTACCATCTAAAGTGTTAGTAAAAACTAACATAGCTCATAAAATGATCTTAACTGTATACTTCCATATAGTACGATCTCCGAAGTATCAGCTAGCAACATGCTGGCTAAAAAGAGTGGATCCATGAAAAACAAGCAATTGGACATTAGGAGCAAGTTTAACATGCATAGCTACATTTATTTGTATCTCTGATACAAGGATGCAATGTTGGATGGCTATCAACACAAGAAGACGGCAAAAAGAAAGATGGCAGACATTTCGTCGAACAGGTGGCTCGCGCGGCCGGCTGTCGAGGCGATGGACACGGAATGAGCAAAGATCAACATCATCAGCCGGGAGGCATAGATGGACAGGAATCAACAAGTACCTTAATTCGCCGCGGAGAATGCCTGGGTGCTCCCTCTCCTCGACGGCGCACGGTGGTCAGTGAGTTCGTTCTGAAGCATTGGGTCACCTGCCCAAGCAGGTAGAGAAACGGGATCCAGTTTATATCATCACAGACGCCGCATGCCCCCACGGAGCGATCCACGTGCACGCGGTGTCCTCCATGAACGCGGGGCCTCGAGCAACGGAGAGGAGCGGATCGCAACTTCGGAAGAGGAGGAGGCGAGCAAGGGAATTTTTCTCCACCAGTCTGCCGAAACAGCAAGCAGTCTGAAAACTGCAGTCCGCGTCACACCACCGCGGCGGCCCACGTAAGAAACAGAACCCGGCCCATCACCGGGAACAGCGAGACCCCCGTCACAATTCCAACCTACCTACCACGGTCCATCTTTCTTCATTTTCCTTTTCCTTCAAACAATATACCTTTGCATTATATACTCCATACAAAACACGGTGAATGTATAGACAATTTTCAAATATGTGCGCAGTTTTCATTTGCGAACACAATGTGTGCATTTTTTAAGAAAATTGCAGGAAGACTTTCTAAATTACAAGAATATCAATTTTTTTTAATTATACAAGGATTGTTTGAAGGACAGGAATACTTTTAAGAATTACGATTACACACACACTTTTTAAAATTCATAAATATCCTGAACCTGGACATTCTTAAAATAAATGAACACTTTTACGAAATAGATCAATATTTGTAAATAAAAAATCTCCTAAAAACACGAATAGGTTTTGAAATGATATTAATGTTTTAATGAGTAAACCCTTTTAAAAATTATATGAACTTTTTAAAAGGTGTAATTATATTTTTCAATTACAAAAAATCTTTTTAAACAAATGTAAACATTTTTTACATTTATTTTTTTAGAAAAATATTGGAATGTATATGTTTTTTTAGAAAATATATTTCGTTTTCTAGATGTAAAAAACAGTGTACCTGTAAAGTGGTAAGCCCGTTAGGAGGTCCTTCAGTCGAGGTGCATGCTCTGGGCCACTACCAGCGACACATAATCACGTATGTCAATTGTTATAGACTTTCCCAAGCACATGCACATTGATTCTTAAAAGCCTATGTGTGCAGGTGAAAAAAATAATAATCTGCTTATGTGATTTTAGGATTTCCATTACATATGTGTTGGGAGGGGGGGGGGGGGGGGGGGGAGACAACAAAAATATTACACCGACAATAAGAAGATCTACACTGAGTTTCAAGGATGGATTTGGACATTGGTTGGCAGCAACGTCTGCATCCAAGGAGCTTCTTTTAGGGGTGCCATTGAAACAACTTTGCGCTGACGTCCTAGCAATAATATCTAGCTACAAATGTTTGGGGCAATGTTCCTAGGAAATGGAGTAGTTTGCTGGTATCGGTAGAGTTTTGGTACAATACCAGCTATCACTCGGCTTTGGGCATGTCTACGTTCAAGGTCCTGTATGGACATGAGCCACAATGCTTGGGAATTGACAGTTCTGATGTGTGCTTTGATCCAGAGTTCCAAGAGTGGCTTCAAGAATGCAGCAATATGTTAGAACTCCCCCAGTTCCAGTTACAACTGTTAGAGTTGTGTCGAATATTATTGTACAAGATAGGTTACAGTTGGACTTGGTTTTGGACTGTGTGTAGACAGGGTAGGAGTTGTGTCCTAATAAGACACCTGTATCTTAGGCCTCTCATATATAGCGGGGGTAGACACACGATGTAACATATGCCAACATAATAGCACGGGCACGCGGGGGGAGCCGGCGGCGTGTGCCGGCGCCCGGGCGGCCGGGGTGCGGTATTGTGACGGTGTCATGGGGAGAAGCGCCCGTAGTCATGCCCCGGGGATGTAGCCATATCGGTGAACCTCGTTAACAAATCTCGGTGTCATGCCTCATGTGATTGCTTGGTCCTCGGTAGATCGACGAAGTGCCTCGGATTATTCTAACAAGTGGTATCATGATCAAGGTTACGATGAGGTTGCGGATTCCTTGATTTAGAGGATGGATCGTGGTCGAGCTCGGCGCAAAGACGATGTGCGGAAGTGATTGTTCTGTGGAGGTCATACGGTGCGCTGTCGACGAGATCGGGTAGAAGCAATCGGGAATCGTGCGGAGCAACGTACAGGCGCATGAGTGCAGCGGCTGGAGTCTCGGACGGAAACAGCGGCTGCAAAATCGTACTCGAGGTCATCTCGGCGGGAAGCGATGGGCAGCGGTGGCCGCGAGCAGGCAACCCTAGTCAGCGCAACGGGCGAGATCGGATCGATCGGATCCGAGGCAGCGTGCAGGCGGCGCGTTATACACGGGGAGGGCCGCCAGAGGCTAAGGCCGCAGTGCGGCGCACGGCTGGTCTAGCTGGGGCTGGCCTGTGTGAGGCCGAGACTGGCTGAAAGCCGTATGAGTCCGCGTGGCTGGAGGCTGATGTGCAACCTGGGATGTGTGGCGAGGCACGAGAAGGTGGCAAATTATTGTTCTACAGGATGGAGAAGCAATCGGAAACAGCCGGACGCGTTGGCTAGATCGTGTTGGGACGGCGGCAGCAGCGGGTGCAGGCGCATCGTGCGACAAGGCGCGGGCGCTCCCGAGCGAGGCCGCGGAGTACTAGCGATTGGATCAGGCGGCGAGGACGCGTGTCGGCTGAAGCATCGCTTGGCGAGATCGAAAGCAGCAACCGGAGGGCAGCAGTAGCAGTCAACGTAGGGTACAGCGGCAGCAGGCAGGATTCGGATCGATCGTGTTTCACGAGATCGAATCGACGGCGAGGCAGCAGCATCTACAGGGGGCTGGCCGAACCAGTCCGGACGCGGGCGCGCGTCAGGCCCATGAGGGACGAAGCCCAGGGGAGGCTGGCGCAGCATGGCTAGGCAGGGCGCTGGCCCAGGTAGGCGCGCAGGAGCCGAAGGCTGGATGAACTTCGTACGTGTGAGGCGTTGTGTCATTGCTACTATAGGAGGTTGTAGACTTGTAGAGGACGTGAGATTTGTTTGGCAACAAAAAGAGGACTGAGTCCTCGCGAGCGACGCGGACAAAGGCAGCAAATCAATTGGCTAAAAGAAAATTCATCAAGGGAAGAACCCATCAGATAGCTTTGGCAGCAATTACAAAAAAGGCATTGGGTGTTGTGTGGAAGCAGCAGTACGTGGAGCATGGATTGGATCACTTCGGCACATGCACGGGAAGTATTGCGGCTTGGTACAACATGGATATTTGAGGTCATTGCGGGAAGTCAAGCGAACTAAGATGGAAGTATCATGTGATGGATGAGTTTTGCGCAAGATGATTTAGGAGCCTGGAGCGCATCGTGCAGGGAACATGCATACACAGGGCGTCAAGCAATGCACGGAGATGTGCGGGCAGACACGACGCAGGGTGGAGCATGGTTGCAGTCGGATAATTTCGGCTGGGTCGGACTGGACTGTCTGACGGATCGACGGATATGTTGGTCAAAGCAGAAGACGGCGGTGATTTCAGCAACGACGACATAGGAGCGTGATGCTGATGGTGGCCAACTTCTGGGGCGTGGAAACACGTGGTGCAGGCTTGAGGGCTTGTGCAGCTTCGACAAGACAATGACGCAGGGTTGATTCAAGGTTGTGTACACATGAGAGTTTGAAGTTGACAGGGCGTGGGGGTGGCTCGTACAACCACCATGGAGTCATGTTGAAGGTGGAGCTGGAGTCTGACAGATGACTACACTCTGTGCTGATGGAGGGGCTATGGCGTAAGTTAACGGAGAGTCGAAGCCTATTTCAGGGGGTAAAGCGAGAGACACGTGGATCGGACTGGGCGCCAGTGGTCTGATGGAGGCGTGATACTCGGCATCGGTTGGTGATGATCGATGGTTCTCTGCAGTGGGGGTTGAGGCAGTGGGGGCTAGATACCCGGGAGACTCGACCAGGACAGCAGAGGCTCGAGCGCGTCGTGCAGGGACACAGCGACAGGCCAAGGCACTGGTGGTCAGACATGTGGCCAGACAAAGTGTGCAGGGGGTGCTGAAGTAGTGTTGATGAGTACCAAGTTCAAGTTGGTGACTGGGTCTACCGGTGCTAGTTGATGGACAGGAGTTGACCGTGGAGAATCTGAGAAAGTGGCGGAAAGTCTGAAATTGTCAAAAGCTGAGAGAGTACATGGTCGTATATTCTGTTCTGTTCAGTGCACATGGCAAAGTGCGGATGACAAGGCAGAAGGAGGCGCAGTGCTATAGCGGTGGGACATGTCAGAGACTATCCGGAAGAAGGGTGAGACAACTGCGAATTTGACTCAGGGTGACACAGGGTGACGGTGAAATTCCTTCAAGTTTCAGACAAGCGGTCAAGAAAGAGCGGTGATGTTGAGTTTAGGTAACTCTTATGTGTGGCGTCCAATATGTGAGTTGTTTACTTTCACGCAGGTTAATGATCGGTGTGTGATGGCATTGAACGGATTCTTCGGAAGTTGGGAGTACAACGTAGAGTAATGAAGCCTCATTACTCTACGTTGTACTCCCAACTTCCGAAGAATCCGTTCAATGCTACTCTACGTTGTACTCCCAACTTCCGAAGAATCCGTTCAATGCCATCACACACCGATCATTAACCTGCGTGAAGAGTAATGAGGAACTTAATTTTGCTCAAGTATTGACTGTGAAGAAGACGAGAAGGGACTACAGTTGCAGGTGGAGTCACATGGAGTCTGGGAGTAGCAGCGGTGCTCATGGCGTATCTCAAGTCCAATGTACATGGAGGTTCGACGCATGGATGAATCCAAGATGATGGAGAATATTCGTCAAGGTGGAGTTTGTTAGAGTTGTGTCGAATATTATTGTACAAGGTAGGTTACAGTTGGACTTGGTTTTGGACTGTGTGTAGACAGGGTAGGAGTTGTGTCCTAATAGGACACCTGTATCCTAGACCTCTCATATATAGCGGGGGTAGACACACGATGTAACCTATGCCAACATAATAGCACGGGCACGCGGGGGGAGCCGGCGGCGTGTGCCGGCGCCCAGCCGGCCGGGGTGCGGTATTGTGACGGTGTCATGGGGAGGAGCGCCCGTAGTCATGCCCCGGGGATGTAGCCATATCGGTGAACCTCGTTAACAAATCTCGGTGTCATGCCTCGTGTGATTGCTTGGTCCTCGGTAGATCGACGGAGTGCCTCGGATTATTCTAACAACAACGTTGCTCGGCGTCGCATGAAATTTCAAGCTGACAAACATCACACTAAGCGCTCCTTTTCAAGGGGTGACATGTTCTTCCTTAAGCTACAACCATATATTCAACTGCCGTTGGTAAAGCGCCGCAATCATCAACTTTCACTCCGCTACTTTCGGCCCTGATAAAGTGGTCTAGTGCATCGCACAAAAACGCAATCTCGTAAGACATCATTTGTTCACCATGTCTTTCATGTGTCATTGATCTCTAGTGTGCTTCCCGCTCTTAATGACATTTGGCTTTCCCGCGGAGGTTCTTGACCGCAATTGGCATCGCACCAATAACACAACGTATTGCTCAAGTCCTTAATCATTGGTCGGGTGATTTGGCACATGTTGATTCATGGGAAGGAGAAGATGACATCTGCCAGTGCTTTTCGACGGCGGCGGCTTGGGAATAAGTTGGCTTTCGCCTTTCAAGGTAGGAGGGGTGTTAGGGCCTCTACTACTTCCACTACCACATCGGTTGCGTCCATCCCATCAGGCCCAGTTGCATCCACGGCAAAACCAAGGCACAAGAGAGCAAGCCAACACAACACAAGGACTACAAGGGACGCTTAGGTCAACTAAGGTGTCATAGTGTAGGATTGAAAGTATGTCGAGAGGGGGGATGATTAGACTACTTGACCAAATAAAAACTTATTCTTTTCTCAATTTTAGATGTACGCAAGTTTTAGAAATTGTATCAAGTCAAGTACATCCAACACATGCAAGTCTAAGAGTTGTGCAGCGGAAAGTAAAGACTTTGCATATGAATGTAAAGGAGAGATCGGAGATTTCAAACGCAATCAAGACACGACGATTTTTGTCGTGGTTCCAGTAGGTGATGCTATCATACATCCACGTTGATGGAGACTTCAACCCACGGAGGGTAATGGTTGCGCGAGTTCACGGAGGGCTCCACCCATGAAGGGTCCACGAAGAAGCAACCTTGTCTATTTCATCATGGCCTGCGCCCACGAAGGACTAGCCTCACTCGGATAGATCTTAACGAAGTAGGCGATCTCCTTGCCCTTACAAACTCCTTGGGTTCAACTCCACAATCTCTAGGAGGCTTCCAAGTGACACCTAACCAATCTAGGAGACATCACTCTTTAAAAGGTAAAAATGATGTTGTTGATGATGAACTCCGTGCTTTTTGTGCTTCAAATGATAGTCTTCAAAACACTCAAACACTCTCTCGAAGATTTGGATTTGGTGGATGGGAGGAATGAATGGAAAGCAATTTGGGAAAAGGTAGAAATCAAGGTTCGAATGTCTTGGATTGGAATCTCTTGATCTCAGCACATAACTAGGTGGTTCTCTTCTCAGAAAATGAGTAGTGAAAGTTGTGGTTCATTATAATGGCTCACTCTCTCTGAGTAGATGGTGGTGGAGGGGATAAATAGACAACATAAAAAATCCAACTGTTGCAAGTCTTTGACCCAACTCGGTGAAACCGACATGAAAATTTCGGTGAGACCGACTAGTGTAAAAGACTTGAATGTTATGCTTTTCTGTGAGACCGAATAGAACATCTCGGTGGGATCGAAGTGCAATTACTAGGGCAAGACCTCGTTTCGGAAATTCCGATCGGTTTATCTTGGTGATTCCGAAATGAAGCAACTTCATCACAGAAACTTAGTCAGGTCATCTCGGTGAGACTGGGATCCATTTCGACTGTACCGAAGTGTTAAGGTTTGGCGTGTAGCAGTGTATGGTTCATGTCGGTGGGTCCAGATGGGAGTGTTTTGGTGGGACCGAGATGGATATCTAGGGTTTTGGATAGGAGTGAAGTAGAGAAGTAGTTGAGAGTTTTGGAGCAATATCATTAAGCATTTTGAGCAATTGAGTCATGATCAAAATCTCATCCCCTTTTGATAGTATTGTCTTTCCTATGGACTCAATGTGATTTTGGATCACTTAACCAAAAATATAGAGTCATGGAGCTTTGCCAAAATCCACTAGTCTTTGCCATGCCAATCATTTAACTTCTCTGAAATCTATTATCAATGTGCATTAGATCAATGATTTATATGTTGTTATTAATTATCAAAACCACCCGGGGATTAGTTGCATTTTCAGATAGCGTACAAGAATATTAACCGTGCCATACCTCCTGCGTGGTTCAACCTACGGATCACGATATTGGCTTTTCTTGACCTTCCCTATCCCCAACCACCGCCTGCGCGATTTCAGCGCTGAATGTTGCTATTTTATAGCAATTGTTGGAGCAGTGGTGCCCTATTTTAGGGCTACTGTTGGAGGTGAACATTTTCTGATTGCCCTAAAAACACTTTGCGATGCCTTCAATTTTACTCAAAGCAATTTTTTTGCGCTATTATAGGGCTGTTGTTGGAGATGCTTGAACACAACGCTTGTGTCACTCTTTTTTTTTGTAACTATGATGATAGTCCAAGTACCCGAACACTTCTAGCTTGGGGGCATTGCCAATCTTGATCCCGGTCCACAGGACACTGGCAGGGTTGAGAGATCCCCGGACCTTGTACATGATGAATCGTTCGAGACGCTAGGTGTCCACCACGACGATGTTCTCCGTCATGGAATCGCAGATCTGCACGCACCAGAGGCTCTGGCCGATGAGATGGAGCCCCAGGTGATAGGCGTACAGTTTGCGGGAACACACCCGATAGCACACGACGAACACGTATGCACCAAATATCTCGCCACCGCCAGGTAAGGCAAGGGTAGCACTCATCGCCGGCGGTGATAGACATTCCTTATTCCAACCGGAGACGGCGAGAGATGCTTGGCCACAATCTAGGCTGCAAAAGCAGAAAGGTTGGGCACGCGTTGGGCCAGGAGGCAAGATATCTCGAGCAAGGTCATTCAGGCCGGGGACGGGACGACGATGATATCCCGTTGATTCCTCCGTGCATCGCTCATCGCCGGCCGGCGGTGACAGATATTTTTTATTCCGACCGGAGACGGTGAGAGATAGATACCTGGCTACAACCATAGTAGGTTGCAAAAAAGTTGGGCACGCGTTGGGCCGGGAACGGGGCGACGACGATGATGTCGGTCTCGTTGATTCTTCCGTGCGTCGCCCGACGGACCGGTGTGGTTGATTCTTCCGTGCACGCAAAAAGGCTGGACAGCTCCGGGCCGGTCGATGAGGCGAGCGGCCCAGCGCAGGCGACGCCGACGCATGCCCACCACCCCGGCGCGGCAGGCAGGCAAGGCACATCGGGGCCGACCAGGCCAGTCGCGTCCGGGACCGCCCAAGTTGCGCGCCGTGCCAGAGCATAACAGGAGGACCGAAGCCAAGACAAATCCCAGCCTCGGCTGTCGCCCCGGATCTTCTTGGGACAGAGTGACGTCGTCGTCGACGATGGATCGACGCGATAAAAATACAGGCGCCACCGCCCACTTGTTGCAGCAGCCAAGTTGAGCGAGCCCCACGTCTCTCAGTCCGTCGGCCAGTTGCTGTATTCTCGGACTTGCCGACATACGGGCAGCCTCATGTCGGCCCCTTAAAGTAAAGTACTAATAGCCCCCTCGTCGATCGCTTTAATGCCGAGATACGACCGGTGGTGGTACCGCTGCACCACGCCACCGGCTCAGTACACGTACACGTACGTACTACGAACCAGTGTTATCGAGCTACATTTAATTATGATGAGATGAGACGATGATATGATAGTAGTAGAAATCCGGTGGAATTTGGGCGCTTGCAGGTTCTAGTAATGAGTAGCATGCATTGTTGGACGCCGATCTCTTAATTATGCTTCACGGTGTCGGCATGCGGTCTGCACATGCACATGCACGCCGCCCTCGGCGATCACCTTCCCGAGCCGAGCCCCCGGCGCCTCCACGTGAGCCGCGACGGGATCGGCGCGACGCACGCCGGCGGCACATGTCGTGCAACACGGGCGCGATCTCCGTCTATGCGTACGTGCAATAACTCGTACTAGCATACTAGACACAAGCAAAAGGGTGAATTTGTCACGGAATGCACGGATCGCGATTTACCATTGCCATCGATGCGTCGCCTTGTCGACCGGACCGGAAGGCCAAGAAGAACAGCGACGTGGCCGGCCGCGCCGCGCGGGTCGCCACCAGGCCCAGTTGCGTTGCATGCACATCCACCCGAGTCGCCGTCACGGGGCCGGGTCGACGGATGGACCCGGTGCGGCGTACGCACGCGGCCAGCGCTGAAGGCGGCTGTGTAGCGGCGGCGTGCACGCTGCGACCAGGCCAGCAATGCCCAGCACACCGCTGAACCGAACCGGTGTCGACCAAGTGGCTCGCCGCACCGCCAAAAGGGCGACCCGGACCCGAACCCCGCCCCGCCGCTGCGAGTACAAAAGGGCCGCAAAGCCCAAGCACCATCGTATCACCCCAGCCCCACCCCCACACTCCCCCGGCGCTCTCACTCTCCCCTCGCCGCCTCCCCTGCACCAGAGCTAGCAGAGGAGGGCTCTCCGGACTCTAGCCGGGCGCCATGAAGCGGACCAGGGCGCAGAACCCCAAGGCCCAGGACCCGGAGCCGCAGGACCCCGCCGCCGCCGGGAGCAACCCCAACCCGAAGCCGCAGCGCCGCGCGAAGCAGCCCCGGCAGCCCAAGGCGGCGGCGACGGCGGGCAAGAAGACGGCCGCGGCGCGCGATGCCGCCGCGGTGGCCGCGACCGCTGCCGCTGCTGCTGCCACCTCCGTCGCCGCAGCGTCCCCTGCTGCGGAGATGGCGCCCGTCGTCCCCGACGTGTGCGTCGCCGCCGGCGGAGGAGGAGGTGGGGAGGTGGCGTGCGGCCTGCCGGCTGAGTGGGACGAGATGGACGGCGCGAACGGGTCGCCGTGGTGGACGTTCGGGGTGGAGGAGGAGAAGCTGCTGGGGTGGTTCCCGTTCGTGGAGGAGGACTTCCTGTCCGTCGGCGGCGTCGGCCCCGCCGCCGCCGAGCCCTCGGTCTTCGACGACGACATCTGGCGGATCCACCAGATCTACGAGATCCCCAGCTACGCCGCCAAGTGAAGCGAAGCGACGGACGTCGCAAAATGCGGGCGGGCGGGCGGCATTCGGCGTGGAGGCCTTCCGCTTCGAGAGAGAAATTAGATAGGAGCTGCTACCACTACTAGTGCTTTTGCGGTACAGGAACGGGGAACGGACTAATCGAGGAGGCCACTAATGTCACCTTAGGCGAGCGAGCTAGTTAACCAGATGTTATGCAAGCAAGCAAAAGAAGAAGAAAAATTGCGACGGCGATGCGATTTCACGTGCCCTCTTCTTGTGCCCTGCGTCTTGATTTTAGCCGTGTTGTTGCGCGATTAGCTTCCATTCTCATGTGCGTTCTCCGGTAACGTGGCTCGTCACCGGAGTAGTTCTTGGTATTAGGACTTGCATTCCATCACAGCAACGCACAAACGAGGGCTCCTGTCCTGTGGGTGGCAAACTGCACAGTGCAGTGCAGTTGGTTCCATCGTTTCAATGGAGCGGGACGACAAGCCTGCCTCTGCCTGTTGCCTCCAGAAAGAGACCAAAATTTGGGCGGGTTTGCGCGCGCAAACGGAGCAAGAACGGCGCGGAGAAAGGAAGCGGCGCTCCTGAATTTCTGGAGGTGGAGGTGGAGTGCGTTCCCATGTCAGCAAATGCCAGAATCGCGTCGTTTCTGTAACTCTGTTTTCCGTGAACCACGGCGCGTTCCCATGTCAGCAAATGTGGCTGAATCGCGTTGCTTGTCTCCGTTTCCGTGGAACAGCTGTTGCACTTCGTAAGAGTATGTAATGTACGTTCAGTTGCAGCACGCGCAAGGTTGAAATATAAAACCGCAGAATGCTACTTTCAAGCCCTAATGTGGTTTTGTACGATTTTTATAGGACATGATTTCTAATTTTTTTTCTATATAAAGCCCTTTGATTTTGTATAGTGGATTCATGTCTTCCATCACATATCAAAGAGCAAAATATTAGGCCGGACCTAATGATGAAAAAGAAAACAATAAACCAAGCAACATCTGTTTCCTACAAGAAGTGATGCACATGTCTATCTCATCACCGATAACTTTTTTCTATTTTCCAATGGATTTTCTATCCTATGAACCTAAGATGATGAAAAACTTGGTGACGACAAAACATTTTTAGGGTAGAGGAGAGATGGTTTTGGGGCATCCGGCTCTTGCTGCTTTAACACATGATGTGAAAGTGGTGCTAATTTTTTTTAAACTGAAGCATGATTCATTCCATGCATCTAAATTTCAAATAGACGATTAAACGTTACTATGATGCATCAAGAAACTACCACTCATTTTTTGCAGTAGACCGTCACGGGGGAAGATGTCTTTGCATGCGCACGGTACCCATCAAAGTTGTCGTCGTGATCACCCCTCAGCCGGAGGGGCTTGCCATGCGGTTGTTGTCGGTAGACGACTTGACCTCCTTCTCCTCCTCGTCGCATCAACCGCCCCATCGAGTTGGTCGAACAACTCATCGACCTCGGCCTTGATCTTGTGACAACGCTCTTCATTCTCCTTGTGCTTCATGTCCTTGGCGAGGAATGCAACCTTCGTCGCCACGAGGCCCGGATTGGCCTCGATAAACTTCTGCATGTACATTGCATCCTACCCCGGCGGGGCGCGACACAATGGTCAGGCGGTTCACCTATTCTTACGCATGAAAAATGATTTGTATAGGAGGGGCGATGAACTGAGCCTCATCGACCGATTCCAACTCTGGGAAGTTCATCTCGGTCCGGCTCCAGCCATACCTCCAAGATACCGCGTAACCATCGTGGCGGCATCTCCCCGACGCACCATAGCAAGAGCCCAGCAAAAGATGCTCTCAGTTGGATTGGACATCGTGCTATTTGCTAGTAGTCAAATCCACCCAATGCACACATGTCGTAAGCAATTTAAACAATTAAAAAGAAAATCCAAAGTACGTAGATGTTAGTCCCTCCGTTTTGAAATAGACGACTCAACTCTGTACAAAGTTAATATAAAGTTGAGTCATCTATTTTGGAACCGAGGAGTACACGACTTGCGCGCAAATCGTGTCAGTAGGCAAGGATAGATTTTGACGTGTTCATTGGAGTAGCTTTCCCGCGCAAAATACAATGCCTTGTTGCTGCAGACTGTAGCCTGTACTCGCGCGGTGCACGGCCGACGGGTCATGTGCGCGCGCACGTACAGAGCAAGCAACAACCTCCCGCCGTCTCGACTCGCCGTACTAGAATCAATTGGAGCGCTACATCGGATCCTTCGCCGACTGACGCATCGCTGTGCTCGCGCTGTTCCCGTCCGAGCAGACGCAAGGTCGCCAGAGCAGGATCGGTCGACCCACCCGCCCCACCGAGAAGTCAGCCGCTCCCGATCGCCACCGCCGTACGCACGCACCGGCGCACCTCGAACCTCAACCCCAGCCCAGCACAGCACAGCACAGCAATATCTTCTCCAAAACCTAAACGGATCGCCATTGTTGTGTTCGCTTAACCAAACCGCAACCGCACGTGGCCAAGGAAGGAAAGGCGTGGAGCAGCAGCACGTAGACGGACAAACAGCGACCGAGGCACACCTCGCTCGCTTTTTTTGTGAGCCCCGCCCGCCTGTCCTCCCCGGGACACGGGAGGCGGCACGTTGCCAGAGCGCGCCGACATGGGCAGGGAGAGGGACGTGTCATGTGTGCGAGCTGGCTACTTACCGGCTAGCTAGGTGACCGGTCGGTGTCCGACAATCTCCTCGACCCGACCCGTGCTGTGCCATGCTTTGCTGTGCTGCCGCTGCGTCGTAGTCATGGGTACGGTGCTCCGCTCGCTCGCATGTTGGTTGCCGCCGGCACGCGCGCGCGGTCGCAATCACCGCCAAATCTCTCGCCCACTTTGCCTTTACCTCTACTAGCTCCTAGTACTACTAGTACAACTCGACTCTGCCAGCTGATACCTTGACCATCATCGTCATTATTAAACTAACAACACCAGACTGGCGCGGCTCGGCGGCCGGGAGTTAAAGCTGACCGATCTACTCCCTAGGTCTCCTTTGGTTTACATGAATTTCATAAAAATTCTAAAAAATAGAATTTTTATAGGATTTTTTTCCTTTAGAACCCTTTGATTCATAGGAATGGATTTCTATTCGTACATATGATTGGTTCCTATCCTCCACATTTTGTAGAAAAATAAAAAAGAGCTCAGACTCAATAGAAAAAATTCTTTTCATGTCAACCAAATGACATCTTGTTTCCTATTCCTATTCATAGGATTTAAGATACATGTCATCTCATTTCCTATAAAATTTCTATTTTTATGATGATCCTATCTTATGAACCAAAAGAGGCCTTATCATTTGCTCGGGTTCCGGCATGAGCTGTTCGGCAATGATCACGAGCCCAAAATTATTTCGGCGCAGATCGCGCCCCTTTTCGTCCTATCTTTATATTTACAAAACAACTAATCCTAGTCGGCAAGAACTGTCGACCGCGGCGGCTAAAGTGTGGCACGGCGGCATACACATGCCTGCGCTACATGCACGCGCCCGCAATGCACAAACAAACCATTGTTAATTCGGCACCACTGTTGCTGCCGTGCACGCCATAGCCGTGGTGATCGTAAAGAGGCAGGCATAGGTCGCAGTAGCAGTAGCGCCACCACGGGATTGCGATGGCGACCATCCATGCTCCGGCGCCGGCACCGATCACATCACATTGCGCTCTTGACGAGCACGCACCGTACGTACGCACAGGAGAAATGCAACTTCGTTTTCCCGGGGCGCGAGTTAAAGCGGTCAGTGTCTTGAACGCGACGCCTGCCCGCGCCGGACCACGACGGCACGACGTTAACGGGAGTGCTAGTCGTGGTACCGTATTCATTTCCGCGCGGGATCTCGGTGTCGGCAGGGACGTGTACGTACCACGTACGCCCGCCGAAGGCCACTCAGGCCAACTCCACCGCACGACCTCATTATATCCGGCCCCGTCTGTTTGAAATAAAACGGACAAACGATGCGGTTCAACGCGCGATGACCCAAACTCATCTGATTCATTTTGTATTTGGGCCGAACCATTTCAAGCACATCTTCTCGTCGGGTTTGGATCGCCGCGGACAACAAACGGACGAGCCGCTCGTCCGCGTCTGGCCGCGTGTCGTGGCGACCACCTACCTCCCGCCCGCCAACATCAATTCACACGGATGGCCGACCTTACCTGTCATCGGTCCAGTGAAAGGTCGTCGTCCTTCTTAAATGGGGAACCCGTGGACCGGTTGTCGTCCACACTGCCCCACTCCATCCCGCGGCTTTCTCGAAACCCGACTGCGCTAAACCCTAGCCCTCTCTTGTCGAGCTCGCCGGCCGGCCACCTCGAAGCCATGGGCTTCTGAAACCGCAAGGGGAAGCACGACCGCGAGGCCGGCTCCGTGAAGGAGACCGCATCACCACCATGTCGGGCCCCCGCGCAGCCCGCTTTCTCCGTCGCCCCCACGCCTGCCAGCGAGCGCGACCGACACTACATCCGCGCGTCGGTGTGCCGCCGTTATTGGGAGACGAGGACGCCGCTCCTCTGGAGCGACGTCCACCTCCCCAACGGATGACACCTCAGCGCCGACCGTGTGCCGATCCCGCCGGTCCCGGCAACCGGCCGTGCACGCCGTCAAGAGATCGAGAGCCGCCGCCGCCTCCTCCCCGACGACCTGTACTACGACGACATGTACGCCCCGGACTCCTCCCTTTGGGATACCTGGCTCAGGGACGAGCACGACGTGCGGCATGCCTCCTTCTTCGCTGGCACGGCGTATGGGCCGCGGCGGCCACGTCGGGAGCGCGCAGCGCCTGGTCCCCAGGAGCGCGGGCGTAGGCTGGTGCGCGGCCTCACGCCCACGCCCTTGCCGTCGCCTTCGCCATCCCCACCACCACCTCCTCGCATGACAGCGGAGGAAGAGGGCCGTCTCATGGCGCGTGTCATGGAGAACTCCATGCACACGCCCGATGAGCGGCAATGGGAGGGCCTGGAGGAGATGATGGCCCGCTCCACCGCCGGCGAGGTAGCCATCCCGAGGAGGAGCCGGTGGCCGCGTTTCACCCGGGTCTGCTGGGCCAGGGGTGGGGCTGGTCCTGCACTGCACCGGAGATGGCTGCCGTCGTGGGCGTGAACTGGTGCGCCACTCCACCGCGGTCATCGGAGCGGGAGGCGTCGCCATGGGAGGAGGTCGTGAAGGCACCTCCTGCCGTCCAGCCCGCCCCCGTCTACCACGCACCGCCGGCCCACCTCTGGACGCTGCCGGCCTACGTGGACTTCGTCAGCGACGACGACTACGCAGGTGGGCACTGAAGACGGTGACGGCATCGACGGGCATGGGCAGGAGTGTGCTGACGGCGGCCATTTTTAATTTTATTTTTATGTTTAATTATGTTAAGTTGGACGTAAAACTGGGCCGTTTTGTGGCCGTGGCGACCCTAAGTAAGTTTTATGTTTATTAAACTGCGTTTATTTATTTATTTTAGTCATTTTATTTACGTTTACCTGTTTTTTTAAATCATGTCCAACGCGGACGTGATTTGGGGTGCGGCCTCGCGACGGGCGCACGCACAAAATCGGACACGGACGAATCTATCGCCGCCCCAAGGAAGAAAATCCGGCCAAAACCGGACGTTTGTTTTGGGTCGCGTGGTGGAGATGGCCTCACGAGTCCGGCGCCCGTGCCGGACCAAGGAGCTGCATTGATGGTATATGCACGTCGTCCTCTTGCGCGGAGCCGTCGGCGTCAGAAAAGGAAACAGCCTGTTGGTATATGCGCGCCGACGGCAACCGGCGCGGGAATGGGACGGCGGTGGTGGTCCACGGCGCGCCGACGGCAACCGGCGTGGTAGTGGCGGTCCACGCCGACGGCGACGGAGGGATTTGGCTTTGTCGTCGTGCCGCACGGGGGTGGCTGGCGCGCAACTGTCCGGCGTGGACGGGCGACGGGCGGCGACAAGGCCCAGTTGGGCGTGCCCGCCAAAGTTTCGGGTGGCTGGCGCGGCGGACCACTGTTGGAGAGGACCGCGCGGCCGGGTTCACGTGATGCACGGCACGGACGGCGCGGCGCGTCGTGTCGTGCCCTCCGTGCGTGCGTGCCAACGGCGGCAGGCAACTCGTCGGCAGGATGGGAGGGGTCGGCCCGGCCGGTCTGGTCACCACCTGCGGTGCTGGGTTGGGTTGGCGCCCTCTCTCGACTCGCCTGGTCGATGTCGACGGGTCGTCCAACTGGCGGTGCCAGACTGCGCAGCCCATGCTGCCCCCGGCCTGTCCGTCCCGCTAGTGGGCACGTCCGTCCGTGCGCCGCGATCGGCGGAACATGCACGCAGTGGGGTACCTGTAGTACTTGTACAGTGGCGCGCACCGATCAGTTGGGATCCTGGCTGACAGAGGCCTGCGCCGCGCACCGTCGGCACGCCTAACCGAGACGACAGATCACGCCCAGAGAAAATGCCACATGCTGCCACTGTAAAAATAAACTACTCCTACCGAACGTCGTCAGAGCTGTAGCCCGAGCCTTCTGGTCAAAACTGCAGAGTACTGTACTGCACCGCCTTGAAAACACCGCGCCATACCCGTACACCCTGACTTTATTATTACTCCAGTAGGAGTACAGTACTGTAGTAACCGAGGGGCGCTTTATTTGTGCAGAGATGCTTTGAAGGCTCGTCGCCGACAGGGGCACCGCCTGCTTTCCGGCCTCGGCCCGCGAGCCGGCACGGCATGGCAGGGCATGGGCGGTGGTCTGACAGGGGAGGCAGGCATGCGACGTGGGGTGCATGCGCGGCCGGCGGGGGCTGCTCGATCGACCTCATTGCGAGCGCTTTCTTTGTCGGCCTTGTGCGTCGTGCGTCGTCGTGCTGGTACAAGCACGGCTGGAATCGGGCCCGTGCTGCTTCTGCATCTCTGCCGCTGCTGCTGCCGCCGATGCCGCTGCTTCCTCGGATCCGGAAGGGCCGAAGGAAGGACCCACGCTCGTATGATTCAAGAAGAAACGGAGGGAAATGAAAGAGGCACTTTCGCGCCACAAGCCTTCGAGTGACGGCGCAAAACGACTCGAGAACTCTTGCCGAGGCTCTGCGGTCTCGTCTTGCGACGCGGAAGAAGAAGCAAAACGCCCAGTGGCTTCTGGTTCACGGCCGCCTCGCCCCGTCGGCGTCGACCAGCCGTGCGCCTCGTCGGCGGAGTCAGAGCCTCGGGCGCCGGGAAAGGTGGTGGCGACGGGCGGGCGACGGCGGGATCGACTAGGGTGGGTGGCGCGGTGGTCCACGTTTCTCTTGTCTGCCCGCACGCCCGCCGATAACTCGGGGGAGGCGATGTGACGTGGCCGTAGGACTTTTCGTCGATGCCATCTTGGCTCGGGACACCACGTCGTCTACTTCTCGCGCGCGTAGATGGACAGTTTAGCAGAATGTTGTAATTTCGCGAAGATCGAATTCGTGTTGGCTGATTTTGTTTGCGTGAAAATCGAAGTCAAAGACGGTTTTGAAAAACACATTAGGCCCTATAATAATGAAATTAGGGAGTAGGATTCTTTTACTTGTATGCAATTTGTTGTTATCTCTTCCATCTTATATAGTTGCTTTTCTTTTTCTTTTTCCTTTTTAATAATCATGCATTTTCCTGTTTCTTTCCTGTGTATTAAAAATGCAACAGTTTTTTTTAAATATGATAGCATTTTTAAAACCTCAAACACTTTGGAAAATGCGACGAACAATTTTCTAGAAAAGGAACACATTTTCCATTTACACGAACTTTATTCAAATTAAATCTTTATTCTATATAAACATATGAATAATTTTAAAATAGTGTCAGGTTTTAAATCCATATTATTTTAAAAAATAAGTTATGAAGAGCTTTTTAAAAATACATTAGCTTTTCGAAATGTCCAGAAGTTTTTAGAAAATTCAAAAATGTTCTGAAATTACATAACCTTTCTACGTATGTTCAAAATATGTAAAAACAAAATAAAACATGACAGTGAAAAATATATTGGAAAAATCAAATAAAATAATAAATGAAAATGTGAAAAAAAACAAGTACAATAGCGCCACGCTTATTGTACCGGCCCGATCCAATCTATGCGAGTTATGCAATATAAGCTAGGTTTGTGCCTTCGATGGCACAAGTCAGCACCCAATACTCCAATTTAATGTATTTCGTATCAATCTTTTTGAGCTGTGCATGTTGCGTCAAACAGAGAGGAGCCTATGATAAAGGGTAAAAATGCAAGCTGTGCGGTAAAGCTCGATATGTTAAAAGCCTATGATCGGGTGGAGTGGCATTATCTCGAAGTAATGTTATCCAGACTAGGCTTCGGGGATAGTTTCATCAGACTCGTCATGAAGTGTGTTACCTTTGTTCGGTTCACGATCAAGGTGAATGGGGAACTCCTACCTTTCTTTGATCATACGAGGGGTCTCCGTCAGGCTTGCCCATGTCCCCTTACCTCTTCCTCATTTGTGCACAAGGCCTCACAGCCCTCTAAACAGATATGGGGATGCACAAATTGACAGAGGAGTTCGAGTAAGTATCCATGCACCATGGGTAAATCATCTTTTATTTGCTGACGATAGCCTCACCTTTCTCAGTGCAAATGCCCAAAGTGCAGACAGGCTCAACGCGATTCTCCGGATTTATGCCGAGTGCTTGGGCCAAGCGGTTAACCGGGAGAAGAGCTCTATTTTTTTCAGTGCAAATGCAGGACAACCCCTTAGAGAGATCCTCAAAAACTCTCTCGGAATTATGGTGGAAGCGTTTTCAGAACGCTATTTGGGGTTGCCTAGTGCCATTGGAAGAATCACAAGCGTCACTTTCAACCATATTGGTGACCGTGTGCGCAACAAAATAGGTGGCTGGTCACAAAGAAATCTTGCGTGCGCAGGGAGGGAGGTTCTTACAAAATCAGGAGCACAGGCCATTCCAACCTATATCATGAGCTGTTTTCTGCTGACAAACAAAGTTTGCAAAACTATAACATCTCCGATGGCCAAATATTGGTGGGGCTGTTCCCTCGACAAAAGATCCTTGCACTGTATGTCATGGGACAAACTGACTGTGCCAAAGGCCAAGGGAGGTATGGGTTTTCGGTACCCTGAAGTGTTCAATCTCGCGATGTTGGGCAAGCAGGGCTGGCGACTGCTTACAAACCCGGACTCCCTGTGTGCCCGGGTGTTGAAAGGAAGACATTCACCACAGACTGACTTCCTTCATGCTACGGCGCCGAGCCGGGCGTCTGCTACGTGGAAGGCGATCGTGGCTGGACGGAGGGTGCTGGAAGAGGGCTTGATACATAGGGTTGGCGACGGCACCACAATCTCAATATGGACAGACCCTTGGATACCAACCACAATATCACTGAAACCTAGTGGCCGCATAGGAGATGCTGCACTCACAAAACTTTCAGAGTTGATCGATGTTTATACAGGAAGGTGGAATGTGGATTTAATCCGTCAAAACTTCACTCCCCCCGACGTGATAGCAATAATGAATATCCCATTGAGGGTGTCGGGCGGAGAAGATACTTTGGCATGGGCTTTGGAAAGGTCAGGACACTATCTGTCAAATCGGCGTACCGATCTCTCATGACTCGTAACGAGCTTAGTTCTCGAGAGGAAGGGACGGTAACAGAGACATCACTGAATAAAAAACAGTTGTGGACTGCACTTTGGAAGCTCAATGTGTTACCGAAGATTAGAGTATTTTGGTGGAGAGTTCTTCGGGGGATTCTACCGGACTCCGTGACTCTACACTACAGGCACATCAAAACGATGAGCCGGTGTGATCTTTGTCAGGCTGCAGACGAAGACCTGATGCATGCACCGATGACTTGCACGCATGCAAGCTTGTTTTGGGCGGCGGCTAGTGATCGTTTTGATCTACACCTACCAGCGCTGCACCAAGATTCCTGGGCTCGTGACATCACGCCAGACCAACCACTCTCTGATGATGCACGATGCAAAATCATTACTATCATGCATTCCATTTGGACCTCGAGGAACAAGTGGACACATGATCAGGAGGGGTTCGATCCTGCGATGGCTATGAAGTGGGTGCAGGAGACACTATCCATTCTCGACATGCCAAACCGACGCACTCGGACATCGGGGCAGTGTTGGCGCCCCCCGGACGCGGGATGGATCATCATTAACACTAACGGATCAGTGTTCGACGACCAGCCAAATGGGGTGGGGGGAGGCACGCTCCCATCTTGCTTTCCTAGGAGCTTGGTGCAAACCATTGCCGGGAGTCTCGGACCCCTTCATCGCCGAGCTGCTGGCTTTTCGGGAGGGAGTAATTTTTGCTCAGCTCCGAGGCTATTCACATGTGATAATGGAGGTCGATTGTCTTCATTTGGTCGAGCTCTGGAACTCGCAAGGCAATTCCAGATCGATTGCATCGCCTATCTTTCGAGAATTATTGGACATAGTGTCGCATTTTATCTCTTTTTCGGTTCGACATGTCGGTAGGGACTTGAATGTGCCGGCCCATCTTTGTGCTCAGCGTGCCTGTACGCTTGATGGGACGGACAGTTGGCTAGCTGTTAGCCCAGATTTCCTCCGAACCAGCCTACGGGCAGATTGTAACCGACTCCTATTATACTAAGAGCCTGTTTGGGACTGCTCTGCTTCTTAAAATTCAGCTCCGCTCCAGAAAACACGAACCAAACGGGGTACCTCCACGATATGCCGCTTCACAAAAAAACTAGAATCTGAGGCACAACTCCCAGTTTTCTATGAAGCTCTTCAGGGGATGCTCCAAAAAACTCTAAAAGCTGGAGTTGGGTGGAAATTACCCACCACTGCCACCAGTAAGTGGATACCCCTTCGTTTCCCCCTCCCCCCCTCGACCAATCAAATAGATCATTTCCACTAAATTTTTCATTCTTGAAGCTGGAGCTAGATGGAAGCCAAACATTCTCTTTGGTAGTGCTACAACTTCTGAATGAAACTGTTCCAAAGTGAATTTTGGTGAAGCGAAGCAGTCCCAAACAGGCCCTAAATAAAGTCCAAGATTCGATGCAAAAAAAAAGAGGAGCAACGCGCAGGGAAGCCCCGCCTGGGCTGGCCCATTACCACACGCATAGTGTGCACGGCACTGTAGGGCGGTTTTGCTGCCTGGTACGGCCGGTTTACTGTTGCACGGAATACTGCCTGGTTTACTATAATACTGTTTGTTGCCCGGTTTTATTGTTGCACGCGTTTCGAAAATTATGAATTACTTTCTTCTAAAAAGTCAACATTTGTGAAAATCCGAACATCCTTCTAGTTTGTGAACATTTGTTTTTTGTTGTTGAGTTTTTGATCATTTTTTTGGAAAGCAATATTTTTAGGAGTTCTGAAGATTTTCTGAAAATTGTGAACACAATTTAAAATGTGAACAATTTTAAACTTATTAAAATAGTGAACATTATTTGAAAATCCTAACATTGTTTTTGAAACATAATGATGTTTTTGAAAAGATGGACAGCACCTACGTAAGGTTGGACAGCCCATGAAGCATCTGGATTCCACAGAACGACACATGTATGTTTTAACTATTGAGCGATGTTCTCTAAAAAAAAAACTATTGAGCGATGTACATGCACAACACAGTGAGGAACTTGCCGATTGCATTCGATCCTTTCAGCTACGGGCTTCACGTTGGGTTTGAGGTAGGATTTTTCGGTTGGACGAAATTAGGCGAAGGGGTCCACCCAGTGTAGTGGAATTCAGGGGGACGGAGAGATTAGTAAGGAATGTTTGATAGCGAGTTTGAAGATCACCCGTAGGTGTAGCATTTTTCCGTCTAGTCGTGTCCTCTTTTCATGTCCGAGAAGAGCATGAGTCAAGCCGATATGACAGCGCATACGCACGGTCGACGCAGAACACACGCAAGAAAGTGAAAGGCGACGATTCCACTAGTAATTAGAAAAGAAAAGACCAAAGGAAAGGTTAAAAAGTAGAGAAAAGAAAGGGTGTCCTCTCTGTCCCTAGGATGGATTGGATCGGGCTGGTGCACCCCGCACGTTTCGATGCGTGTATCGCGTTGCATTGTGCTGCATCACGGCGACCTGAGTCACGTCCCTTTTGTTTCATCCTCGTGATGAGATTTGGGACCAGAAAGCATTCCCTGTCGTGTCGCACGCACAGCTTTATTCCCAACATTCTCCTTCCGTCTCTTTCTTGGATTCACAAACATGATTGACAAGTGTTGGAAGGATTTTTTTCTTTCTTACAAGCAAGCGCCCATCATGCTGTCGTCCACGAGTACAAGTGTGCGATCACATATGAAACATGTGTGATCAATCAGGTCAGCCGGCGTAAACAAATAATTAAGCAATACACGTGCAATAGCGCCTGAATAAGAAATGATCAAAAGCGTAACTGAAACCTCACAAGGTCTTGCTTATTCAGATACTACTGGTTGTGACGTTGTGTGTTGCTACAGCTAGCCCCTTCCCGACCCCCCATAGCCCTGATCAGCACCGGATTCGGTCGCGCGTAAAGCTGTTGCTAACTCTCCTTGATCGTACCTGACGGAGGTGGCGAAATTCAGACAGTACCAAATTTGTGCGTCGACGTCGTTGCGTTCAGAATCTTCCTAGAGTTGAGAGCTTCTCCATGTAGTTTGGGTTCCTTTTTGAACGTTGGGGTGGGTGGGTATGCACCAACCGGGAGGGACAGTTTGTCGGACAAGCTTACCATTTCATACGGCTCAAGAAGAGAGAACGTGCTCTCAAGTGTCAACTTTATCTAGGCTCGTAGGTACTAGCTAACCCAGAAATGCAGGAGAAATTGCCGGATGAGGCACAAGGATTCAGGAGCAACGAAAGGAGTCAGTAGATGCCAAGTGTCAGAGTTAAATCAAACCGTCATTGACTATGTGAGTGGTCTGGGCCCAAATAATTTCATCATGGGATCCTGAGTCGCCCATGATCTCTGGTCGGCCTTCTCTCAAGCTCGCAAGTACGCAAATATACTGTTCGCCACAGTCCACTCAAATGTACGTGCTCGAGCACAGCACACAGCAGGCACTAGCTCCCCGGTCGAACCCGTCCCCACTTTCCGTGCTTTTGCATTTTTGCAAATTGAGAGGAAGGGATTTCTTTACCGAGAGCATCAACAAGTGGACCTCCGCCCCCTCCATTTGTCCGCCCCAACAGCTTGGATGTTGTCCGGATACAAAACAAGCTACAACCCAAGTGAACCCAAGTGAACCCGGGCAAGCCCTCCTTTTCTCGCATCCGCGTCGTTGCCCTCCTCCGTCCTTGCTCTTCCGCCATTCACTTTGGATCATTGTTGGGTAGAGTTGAATGTGGAACCCAAGTGAGCAACCCGCTATGAAGATATCAAGAACCCCACCAAAATGAAGAAGAACAATGATAGCACAAGTTCCCACCAATCTATTTTACCAACTTTTATTTGCTGTGAACAACGATGGCTTGTGTTGAACTATTGAATTGGTTTTGTGCTATATTGATCAATGAAAATGCTAAAAATCCGACGTCAGATTTTTAGGCATGGCAAATCTGTCATTTTTTATGACAGTTTATATTGGTGCGATGATGGCAAATTTAGTTTGCAAGCAAGATCATTTTTTGAGAAACAAAGTAACCGAGGCAGATTTGCCATGCTCGTTAACTAGACCTGACATCCTCGGCGAACATAATTTGTCACAAAAAATCTTTTGATTTGCCATGCCTAAAAATCCGAAGTCAAATTTGTCGTGGATTCCAAAACTTAATCTACTTACTTTTCTGTTAGCGCAATGTGAAATTTTTGTTATTGTAATTTTTTTAAAATGTTATAATAGTGTGAAAATTTTGTTAATGTAATGTAATTTTTTTATACATTTCAAAAATGTTTGTGAACTTAAAAACTGTTCATTGTTTCCAAAAAAATTGAATTTTCAAAATTAAAGAAGCATAAAATATGTCCTGATATATACGAAAAATTTATATCATGTACGAAAAATGTAGACATGTCTTGAAAATATATATAATAAATTAAATCCAAATAAAACCAAAGAAAGAAACAAAGAAAACCCAAAGTAAAAAAGAGAACGAAAAGAAAAGAAAAACCAAAGAGAACCAATTGAAACAGTGAAAGCTGATAAAGAAAAACACAAAGAAAAAAAATTCACGCAGAAGCTGGTAAATTACTGTGCAGCTCACTAGCGTCGTACAAGAGGTGCGAGTTATGTCTCGCTTCGAGGTAAAACCAGCAAAGAAACAACAACAAAAAAACTGGTTCAACAACCTGCTTGAAGGTGCCCAAAGCGGGTAGCCCTTCGTCCAAAAAAACTTGTTTCTCAAATAAATATATTTAGCACTAACTTGATGCTAAATACATTCATTTAAGGGACAACGATTTTCAGACGGAGGGAGTAGTCACCTGTGCTAGCTAAAATGGGTTGACCCCACTACTCTTCGCTTCGCTCTCTCCTGCGAATTTGAACGGCAATCTGACGCAATGACCATCAGATATGACTCGCCAAGGATGATGTTATGGACCCTAATTATGTCAAATGGGCCTGGGTGTACGGACTGTTAAAAAAGTAGTGTACGGCCTGTTAAAAGGAAGCAGCCCAAGTGTGCCCACGACGCCAGTCATCTCAGATTCCTTTTTTTTGTTTTTGCGGGTAAGCCATCTCAGATTCCACAATTATGTGAAAACAAAAATTCTCAGATTCCACCAAGGAACGACACATGTTACTCTGATTCAGAACGATTTATACAGCGACAGCACAGTTTGAAAGTCAAACCGATAGGATAGTAGATATACTCATGTAAATGAAAAACACCCATGAAAAAGTGAGAAGGAAAGGTAAAAAGCAGACAGAGAAAAGAGAGAATGCGTCATGTGTCCAGCCACAGCCATATGCACTACTCCCACGGATTGGATCGGCACGGATCAGCGTCCGCGCTGCGCTGCACCGACGTCCCATCGCTTTCTTTCTCCTCCTCTGATCTGATCTGGGACATGAAAACCATTCCCTGTCGAAGCTGTCCACACCAAGCTTTTCCTCCGTCGCAACATTCAGCACAGCCAACCGAAGGTACCTCGCTTGCAACTACAAGTGAGAGAAATACTTGGATTAATCTTCAAGCGCGAGTCAAGAAGTAGTATCATACAGCTGCTGCCGTATTGTTTGTGAGCTGTACTTTGCAGCCCAGACTTTTTGTTTGTCAAACTTGTTCTAATAAAGTGGTCGCATGCATCTATCCGATACAGAGGCCGGTGATTGACCTCCTTTTAAAAAAAAGAGAAGCTGCTGCCGTATTAGGAGTGACCAAGCGACGTAAACCAAGTGGTAAACTTGGCTAGCGATATCACTCAATTTCAAATGGCAACGTATTTGGGATTGTTCTTTCATTGTCAAGAGTATGAGTATCAGTTGGTGTACCGGCTGCTCAGGAACATACTCTGATTTTCTGTCTAGCAGGATAATTCTTTCTTTCTTTATATTTATAAATAGTTCCTTGTTGCAAGAGCTTCCAAGGTTGCGTCCTCTTGAAAATAAAATTCAGCAGGTCGATCGACCCCATCGGCGATGGGCGACGGCTGGCTTGCCGTTGGAGGGACATATTGTCACGTTGACCCCGACAAATCGCTGCTTTACGTGGTATTTCAAAAATGTTATACAATGCAAAAAGTCACGTAATTCAGAAAACTACTTTGTACCATTCACAAAAAATATATGTTGCATTTTTTAAAATGTTGATGTGTTTCAAATTATGTTTGCGATTTTTTTGACTTTTTTTATACTATGCGAAAAAACATGTGCATGGATTAAAAAGGATATTGCGTCTCATTCAAAAAAAATCACCATGTATTTGAGTTTTATACCGTGTGTCTAAAAAATGTTCAAAAAACATGTATCTGAAAAAATGTTAATCACGTATAGAAAAATGTTAAGATGTACAAAACAATGGTTTAGATGTATAAGAAAAGTGTGAAGAAAGTAGATGTCCAAAAAACATATTTGTAAAAATGTTATTATGTACTATCCCCGTCTCAAAATATATGACGTTTTTGTAGGCTAAAGACAGAGGTAGTATAAAAAATGTTCCTGTTGTTTACAAAAAATATACAGTGTGTATGAATAAAGTAGGTATGTATTGCAAAAAAATATAAAGTACAAAAATGAAGAAACCGAAGTAAAAACATAGGAAACCAAAAAAACCCAAAAATAAAAGAAGAAAAAACCAAAGAGAACCGATTCAAAAGGCGAAAACCAAAAAAAAGGAAAACTGACGCAGAGGAAGCTACATTACTGGGCCGGCCCACAAGCGTCGCGCAAGAGGGTAGAGTTTTGTCTCACTTCGCGGTAAAACTAGTAAAGGAAACAACAGAAAAAAACTGGTTCAGAAACCTTGTAGAAGGTTAGCAAAACTGGGTATAAGTAGTCACCTGTGCTAGCTAAAATGGCCCGACCCATTATTCTTGGCTTCCCTCTCGCCTGTGCATTTGAACGGCAATCTGACGCAGTGAGCGTCATATATCACTCTCCTCGCTTCGCTGAATCATACTGCCCTCTATCCAAAAAAAGTGTTGTCATTTGAACTAAAGCCACACCGCTTTTTTCTGGATCGGAGGGAGTACTCATTTCGCCAAGGATCTCATGGACCCGAATTCCGCAACAGCTCAGCGCCCACCAGCAGTGAATGGCCTGTTAAACTAAAGCAGCCCAAGTGTGCCCATGACGCCAGGCACATCTCAGATTCCACAAACCCCTGAAAAAAAAACTCAGATTGCACAATTCTCTGAAAACAAAATTTCCACCATGGGTCGACACATGTTACTCTGAATCAGAATGGTTTGTACAGTGACTGCATAGTCAGAAAGACAGAAACCGGCCATCGTATTCCGTATTTCAATCATGTCTTCTTTTTCGCCGTGCCAAAAGAGCACAAGTCAAACCGATAGGATAGTAGATATACTCCACGGTCCATGTAAATGAAAAACACCCATGAAAAAGTGAAAAGGAAAGGTAAACCAAGCAGAGAAAAGAAAGAAGGATAATACTCATCTACAAACGAAACTACGAAAAGTAACGGAAACTTCCTAACAATAATTCTCTCACCCCCCTGATTTTCAAGAGGGTGAGCCCCTCGATCCTCCTATATCCAATCCGGAGTGTCCAAGTTGCACATTACGTAAAGTACATAGATTAGTTTACGTAGGTATTGTCCAAGAAAGTATGCGTCATGTGTCCAGCAGCCACAGCTTGCACTGCTCTCACGGATTGGATTGGATCGGATCGGCATGTTTCGGTGTCCGCGCTGCGCTTCACCGACGTCGCGTCGCTTTCTTTCCCCTCCTCTGAATTTGGGACATGAAAACCATTCCCTGTCGACGCTGTCCACACCACACCATGCTTTATGTCCATCGCAACATTCAGCAGCCAACCAAAAGCTACCTCGCTTGCAAGTTGCAACTACAAGTGACAGAAAAACCCTACCGTCTCCTCTGATTAAACTCATTTTGCTGTCTAGCGGACAAATTCTTTCTTTCTTTAGATCCGTGTTGCAAGAACGTCCAAGGTTGCGGCCTCTTGAAAATAAAATTCAGCAGGCCCATCGACCCCATCGGCGATGGGCGACGGCTGGCCTGCCCTAGGAGGGACGTATGGTAATGCTATGTTAGCCACGCGTTAGCGACATCACTTTGCTACATATTATCACGCTGATCCTGACAAATCGTTGCGTTACAGCTAAGGTTCAAGCTGTAAAGCTAAGTACTTATAGTACAGCTACATGGAGAGAAGGAAGATGATATAAACGTATAAGATTAGAAGGCATGTCATGGGCGATAAGTACGTGCTGCCATCTGCATAACATAAGCATACAGTGGAGATATTTGTATATATAACAGGATGGGTCAGCAGATCGCTGCAGATCGGCCTGACTTCACATAAACGATGATTGACATACAAGCGGTAGGAATGAGGTTTTCTACACGCGATCGCATAACATGTCGTTGTCCACAAGTACAAGTGTGCAATTACATACGGAACATGTGTTGATGCGTTCTGTGTATGATCAGGGTCGGATGGCATATAAACAAACCTACGCGCACAGGAGCACCTAGTAGATAATTAGGGAATCAACGCACACATAATGGGAGCGAGTCGCATACAGTTAGGTCCTCACAAGCCTCTGGTCTAGAGTCTAGACTATTCAGACATGAGAAATATCATTGCACACGTTGGCTTCCTTCCTTTGATGTCCATATTCCGTTGGCCAACGATCAGCACAGCACGTACGCCACGAACCCTGGAACAAATTTAAAGGAGTCCGGAGGCGGATGCCCTAGAAAGCAAAACTGTGAGCATCAAAGAAAGGAAAGATTCAAAGCTATAGAGGTCCGAGAACGACCTTGGCGGAGGACCATTTCTTTTCTTCGATGTGTCGCGCCTACCCGGCCGCCGCGGCATGGCATCACTCTTTCCTTTATTGTTTTGGGATGGCGGCATCGATCGATCTCTCTGATGCGACCGCAAGGTATCTGCGTCTCTTACCGGAGCTTTAGTTCCTACAGACACTTGCGTGGTCGGGCACCGGATTCTTTCGCTCGGGCAAATGGACCTAAACGCAAGCATGGGAGGAAAGTTGCGTGTAAACTGCCCGGCAGCAACGTTTGGCTGAAGCTGCAACAAGTTCCCAAAGCAGCTATGCTTCTGGAACTAGAGTTGCAGTTTTTCCTGCCTACACTACCAGAATAAACCCCTATGCCTACGGCTCAGGCCGTAGGCATAGCCCTGATTCCCGTCGGGATAGGCCTGTGCCGACGGCCCCCGTAGGCATAGGGCCGTCGGCATAATATACGTCGGCGTATCTCGGGATGCCGTCGGCATAGATGATTTGCCGACAGTGTCCGTACATCTATGCCGACGGCGAGGGCCGTCGGCAACATTCCACGCTAACGGTGGCCGCCGTCAAGTGCTGCCCATAGAGGAGACGCCATGTGGCAGAGCTATGCCTACGGTGTAGCCGTCGGCATAGATTTGAAACTATGCCTACGACTAGGCCGTAGACATAGCCCTGCCACGTGGCTGCGTTCACTAGCTCCGTGGGCACGGCTATGCCTACGGCGCGCCCGTCGGCATAGATTTGAACCTATGCCTACGGCTAGGCCGTAGGCATATCCCTGCCACGTGGCGGTGTCTACTAGCTCGGTGGGCACGGCTATGCCTACAGCATGGCTGTCGGCATATATCTAAAGCTATGCCTACGGCTCTTCCGTAGGCATATGTTCCAGGCTATGCCGACAGCCAAACTGTAGGCATAGTTTAGATATATGCCGACGGCCTAACTGTAGGCATAGTTTGCGTCTAATTTTTTTTCCTTTTTTCTGTTTGCTTTCAATTCAAATTCACAGCATATATATATGATGAAATAGACATACAGGACATATATAAGTATCATCCTCACAACAAACACCATCACAACAATATAAGTATCATGACAAACATAACCATCATCGCAAACATAAGCATCTAAAGAAGCACACAAGTCATCTAAAAGATCACAAGTCATCTAAAAGACCACCACCACAAGTCATCTAAAAGACCACCACCACAAGTTTATGATCACCACCACTGTCACCCAAAGGCTTAAGCGCTAGGACATCCACCACCACCACCAAGGTCATCACCGCCAAGTCCGCTGAAGCCTAGGTCATCCCTGCTAGCGGCAGCGCTACCGCCAAGACCGCCGCCGCCTCCGTGGATAGGAGTGACCGGGATCCGTGACTCGGGAGTGATGCCAAGACCAGCACCACCACCAACGGTAGATCCACCAGTTCCCTGGATGTTAAAAAGACATGTTAAGGGATATATGATTGTGTTGAATAAACAGTATGCTTTGGGTGAATAGTTTGAGATGTACTAACCGGCGAGGGGCCAGGGTTCTGTGTCAGAAACTCCTCAAAAGTAAGAAGCACTGGTTGTGGTGGAGGAGATGGTGCTGGTTGCAATTGAGGAACCCTGCCGGCCGCCATTTCCTCAAGGAAGTGTTGCAACGTGCGATCCCTCTGCTGATGGTATGCATGAAGGCTCTCGTGCCACGTCATGGTCTCCTGACATGTGTACTCCAAGTAGGCCTACGGTATGACATGATGGAACTCACAAAACATCTCAATGCGGAAAATAAAGTGAGCAATGAAGATAAGAGGGAAAATACTTACAGAGTTCCGCTCAGCAATGAGGGACTGTGACTGCGCACTGGTCATGGACGTGCTCGTGCGCTGGCACAGGCTCGGGTTGGTAGCTCGGAGCTGTGTGTAGGAGATAGAAGGAGTGATCACAGCTTCCAGAAACGGCGAGCGACCGTGCTTCTTCCCCATGCTCACCACCACCCTCTCGTCCAGATCCGCCGCAATGGGGTCAGGTGTGTCAGGATGTAAACTCAGATACCCCTCAGAGTAGGCCTTCTTATACTCCGCGGTCTTGCCGTAGTACTTGGCCTCGCCAGGCTTGGGCTTCTTTCGTGTATGGGCGATCTCCCACGCCTCCATGTGTGAGAGCGGCCGCTTCAGTTTCTCCTCCTGCACCACCAAACAACCAAACAGAGGTTAGTCATACATAAGAAAGTGATGGTAAAAAGAAGAAGAAAATGTTTAATGTACATAGATATACCTCAAGTGTCTTGTGAAGAAAGTGGTTTCGGTTTCCCTGAGCATGTATTCCCTCCCTGCCTCTGTTAGCCTTGTTTCTAATGCTCGTAGCCGCCCAAGCTCCATCGTTATCACACCACAGATCCACCAATGCTGCCCAGGACTCGTCTTTTCCATAACACCAATTTGGACACACCTACATAATGAAAGCATACTGACATGTCAACACGAAATGATGAAATGTACCACAAACATCGGAAATAAAAATCTTTTATACTTACCGCCAAGTACTGGTGCCTCTGCAAGGTAATGTCTGTCCTCCGCGCTTCTTCCTTGGTCATCTTCACACCAAGAGCGTCGTGATAGTATGTCGAGATGGCCACCCAACGCACCTCGTACTGCATCTGGCGGGCCTTACTCTTGGCTTGGCAAAGCACGATCTGGTCGGCAATGGCCTTGTGCTCCGGAAGAACTCGATAGTATTTCTACAATCATTCATGAAATCAGAATGGAAGAAGCCATGAGTTAAATCATTCATGAAACCAGAATGGACTTGTGCTTCTGAAGAGAACTCACCCAAAAGTTAGTGATCACGGCCTTAGCATGGGTCTCATAGTCCGCGTGGGGGGCCGCTACCCAGTGGTCCCAGCACGTGGCCAAAACCAGGCGGTCTGGGTGCCTGACTGGATCCGGACAGTACAGCCCCGGCCAGTATACCTTCAGCAAGACGGTGATGAGGCCGTTGGGAATACGGGCCCCTTTAGGATATATCCAGTTGCTGCAAAACAATGAAATATTAGCATGTGACAAGCAAAATAAAGAGAAATATAAGCATGTGACAAGCAAAATAATGAAATTATTATAAAGTGGCACTTACTCTTTCCCCGTGGGCTCGATGAGCCACTTCTGCTCCTCGGTAGCAGGAATCTGCTTTGGTACCTTTGCATTACCACGCAACCATCCCTTGTTGCCAACCCCCTCCCCGCCACCACCATCACCCCTGCCACCACCATCATCCCCGCCACCACCCTCCTCCTCTGCCTCCTCCTCCTCGTTCCCCTCCCCCACCTCCTCCTCCTCGTCCCCCTCCCCAACTTCCTCCTCCTCCTCCCGAGCCTCCTCGTCCTCTTCCTCCTCATCAGAGCGTACCTCACTAGAGGAGGGTACCTCACTAGAGGAGGGCCTCGAAGGCAACACCCCTAAGTCGGTGAGGGTGCGCTGTTTCTGGCCGCGACCCCCTGTAGTGGCTCTCCCCCCACCCCCTCGCCCTCTAGGGGCTCTCCCCCCGCCCCCCTCCTCCTCTGGGGGCACCTCTCCCTCGACCTCCCTGTGAGGAGTCATCATCAAGTAGTCGGGGGGGGGGGGGGAGGATTACGTGCTCGACCACTCCGACTAGGCATGTTGACGAACTTGCGTAGGAAACCCACGCCGTCAGCCTTCCCCTTGCCCATGTTCCACAAACCTGCATTGAAAACAGAATAAACTTTAAGAAACCTACTCCCTCCAGTCCAAATCACATTAAGTTCAAGCTTTGTCCTAAGTCAAACTTTAAGAAGTTTGACAAAAATTATATAAAAATACATTAACATCTACAACACCAAATTAGTTTCATTAGTTCTATCATAAAACATATTTCACACTATATATACTTGATGTTTTTGATAGTAGCATATTAATCAAAATACTTGGTCAAGGACTAAAAGAAAGTTTGACTTGGGACAGGTGATAACCAAAACTGTGAAAGGACTTACACTTTGTAGTTCTCAGTCGGATATAGAAGACCCAAAAATGTCTCGTTCAGTGTAGGTGCACTCTTTTTAGGATTGTTCACTGCCAACAGAATGTATGTGAACAAAAGTAAGATAGACAGTCCAAGGGATCGACAAACAATAATTGAAATGTCACTAGAATGAAATTTGGTGGCTGCAATCTAAATAGTTAGACAAAGACCCATGTGAATTGAGCCTAACTCTAATGAGATGGATGCAACCGTCGGGACTCAGCGGGAACCCCTATAGCTCTATGCACATCAAAAAATTTGCATAGCAGAGTGGCAAAGTTAATTGTGATTTCTGTTCCCACAGAACATGGAATTTGTAACTAATCCCTTCTACTCGTGGATCGCTTGTCTAATCTGATATATAATCAACGCCCATTGACAGTTACAGACTAGATTTCTATGCATTTAACCAAGGATTTGACAAGAGATGAGTCAGATTTGTGCCCTCTCCAGTTTGAATTAAATCCAGTGAGATGGATGCAACCACCACACTTATCAGAACTCATCTCGAACCAGTCCATGGTTTTGAATGAATAAATTGCATTTAACTTCTGACCTCTTGCTTGGCGAACAAACGGCAGCAGAGGACGCCGGACCGCCGGAGCCGGTGCTCACCAGTGGCAGAGGGCCGGCAAAGGGGCGCCGGACCGCCGGAGCCGCGGCCAAGGCCACGTCAGTGAGCAGCCACGGGGCGGGAAGGGGGTGGGGACGACGGGGCAGGGAAGGGGGCGGGGACGGCCGGGGCGATGCGGGGCGGGCGGGGACGGCCGGCGGCGATGCGCGACGGGGCGGGGACGGCCGACACAGGTGCGGGGCGGGGCGGGGCGGGGACGGCCGACACCGGTGCGGGGCGGGGCGGGGCGGGGACGGGCCGGCGCCGATGCGGGGCGGGGCGGGGACGGCCGGCGCCGGTGCGGGGCGGGGCGGGGACGGCCGGTGCCGGTGCGGGCCCGGGCCGGGGCGGCGCCGGCGCAGAAGGGGGCGGCGGCGGCGAAGATCACGGCGGCGGCGGGGGTGGATCGAGAGGGTGGAGGTGCGAGCGGTCGAGCGACGGGAGTGGATCGAGAGGGTGGATAAGGCACGAGGGGTTTTTTTTTGCGAGGACTTTTTTTTGCGAGTACCTTTTTTTTTGACGAAAATTGTGGTAATAATGCCAGCTTTGCATGAAAGGACTATATCATATAAGTATATTTGAAGAAAATTGTGGTAATAATGCC
Source organism: Triticum aestivum (assembly GCF_018294505.1). Classification (NCBI taxonomy): domain Eukaryota; kingdom Viridiplantae; phylum Streptophyta; class Magnoliopsida; order Poales; family Poaceae; genus Triticum; species Triticum aestivum. The sequence goes on along the minus strand of NC_057800.1, from coordinate 23,189,046 downwards.
AGCTTTGTTCATCTGTACGCAAATGCTCAAATTCATGTAGCCAAGTCTTGGAACACATGAAAAATAAAATGTAGATATAACAGTAAACTATGGACATAATAGACATTAATTTCATAAGTAGAAAAATCTGTACGCGAGGGAGGAATGATTAAAATAAGAGAAAATCTGGAGAAAAGAAAAGTTAATTTTTTTGCGACAATAGTTTGACAATCTGATGTTATTTTCTTAATTTTTTTTAAATGTCTACCATAACCATCTATGCTTATTTCTTTTGATGTAAAAAAATAGATATCACAAGTTGGGAACGATCCAAAAGAACAACCAATGAACATGGATCATTGGGATGGAAAATAATACATTCTGTTTTTCTACATACATAATACAAACATTCATTCATCTATGTATATACAAAAGTATGGCATAAAACAATGGACGGATGATTTGGGACAAAGTCATAATATAGTAGGAATATATCAGTGGATGATTTGGGACAAACTCATAATATAGTAGGAATATATCAGTGGATGATTTGGAATAGAGCCAATGAGGAATTGGGAATAACCTGATACGAAGCGGATGTTCTTATGTTGTTAGGGCGTCTACGCATGCCACAACACTTCCACACATGCATCAGGAGCCGTGGGATGTTTCGGTGGCATAGCTACGCCTCGAAGGCCACCCCGAATCCCAATTGACCAGGAGATCTAGCCCTTTGACTTTTGCCGGACGGGCTTTGACCAGTGGTCTCTTCCACCTGGTTGCGACAGGTCTGCCCATAACAACATTCCCGAACACGGTCTGGACCCAACCCACCACTAGATTCCCTCCGGTTCTACCACACCCGCACGATTCCCCCCTCCAAGTGACGGCGGCGCTGCCGTCCGTGGAGGGGGGGCCCACACCACGGAGCCCCAAGACGGGCGTCTACGCATGCCACAACACTTCCACACATGCATCAGGAGCCGTGCGATGTTTCGGTGGCATAGCTACGCCCCGAAGGCCACCCCGAATCCCAGTTGACCAGGAGATCTAGCCCTTTGACTTTTGCCGGACGGGCTTTGACCAGTGGTCTCTTCCACCTGGTTGCGATAGGTCTGCCCATAGCAACATCCTCGAACACGGTCTGGACCCAACCCACCACTAGATTCCCTTCGGTTCTACCACACCCGCACGATTCCCCCCCTCCAAGTGACGGCGGCGCTGCCGTCCGTGGAGGGGGGGCCCACACCACGGAGCCCCAAGACGGGCGTCTACGCATGCCACAACACTTCCACACATGCATCAGGAGCCGTGGGATGTTTCGGTGGCATAGCTACGCCTCGAAGGCCACCCCGAATCCCAGTTGACCAGGAGATCTAGCCCTTTGACTTTTGCCGGACGGGCTTTGACCAGTGGTCTCTTCCACCTGGTTGCGATAGGTCTGCCCATAGCAACATCCTCGAACACGGTCTGGACCCAACCTACCACTAGATTCCCTCCGGTTCTACCACACCCGCACGATTCCCCCTCCAAGTGACGGCGGCGCTGCCGTCCGTGGAGGCGGGGGCACACCACGGAGCCCCAAGACGGGCGTGTACGCATGCCACAACACTTTCACACATGCATCAGGAGCCGTGCGATGTTTCGGTGGCATAGCTACGCCCCGAAGGCCACCCCGAATCCCAGTTGACCAGGAGATCTAGCCCTTTGACTTTTGCCGGACGGGCTTTGACCAGTGGTCTCTTCCACCTGGTTGCGATAGGTCTGCCCATAGCAACATCCTCGAACACGGTCTGGACCCAACCCACCACTAGATTCCCTTCGGTTCTACCACACCCGCACGATTCCCCCCTCCAAGTGACGGCGGCGCTGCCGTCCGTGGAGGGGGGGCACACCACGGAGCCCCAAGACGGGCGTCTACGCATGCCACAACACTTCCACACATGCATCAGGAGCCGTGGGATGTTTCGGTGGCATAGCTACGCCTCGAAGGCCACCCCGAATCCCAGTTGACCAGGAGATCTAGCCCTTTGACTTTTGCCGGACGGGCTTTGACCAGTGGTCTCTTCCACCTGGTTGCGACAGGTCTGCCCACAGCAACATCCCCGAACACGGTCTGGACACAACCTACCACTAGATTCCCTCCGGTTCTACCACACCCGCACGATTCCCCCTCCAAGTGACGGCGGCGCTGCCGTCCGTGGAGGCGGGGGCACACCACGGAGCCCCAAGACGGGCGTCTACGCATGCCACAACACTTTCACACATGCATCAGGAGCCGTGGGATGTTTCGGTGGCATAGCTACGCCTCGAAGGCCACCCCGAATCCCAGTTGACCAGGAGATCTAGCCCTTTGACTTTTGCCGGACGGGCTTTGACCAGTGGTCTCTTCCACCTGGTTGCGACAGGTCTGCCCATAGCAACATCCTCGAACACGGTCTGGACCCAACCCACCACTAGATTCCCTCCGGTTCTACCACACCCGCACGATTCCCCCTCCAAGTGACGGCGGCGCTGCCGTCCGTGGAGGGGGGGGCACACCACGGAGCCCCAAGACGGGCGTCTACGCATGCCACAACACTTCCACACATGCATCAGGAGCCGTGCGATGTTTCGGTGGCATAGCTACGCCCCGAAGGCCACCCCGAATCCCAGTTGACCAGGAGATCTAGCCCTTTGACTTTTGCCGGACGGGCTTTGACCAGTGGTCTCTTCCACCTGGTTGCGACAGGTCTGCCCAAAGCAACATCCTCAAACACGGTCTGGACCCAACCCACCACTAGATTCCCTCCGGTTCTACCCACCCGCACGATTCCCCCCTCCAAGTGACGGCGGCGCTGCCGTCCGTGGAGGGGGGGCCACACCACGGAGCCCCAAGACGGGCGTCTACGCATGCCACAACACTTCCACACATGCATCAGGAGCCGTGCGATGTTTCGGTGGCATAGCTACGCCTCGAAGGCCACCCCGAATCCCAGTTGACCAGGAGATCTAGCCCTTTGACTTTTGCCGGACGGGCTTTGACCAGTGGTCTCTTCCACCTGGTTGCGATAGGTCTGCCCATAGCAACATCCTCGAACACGGTCTGGACCCAACCCACCACTAGATTCCCTCCGGTTCTACCACACCCGCACGATTCCCCCCTCCAAGTGACGGCGGCGCTGCCGTCCGTGGAGGGGGGGGCACACCACGGAGCCCCAAGACGGGCGTCTACGCATGCCACAACACTTCCACACATGCATCAGGAGCCGTGCGATGTTTCGGTGGCATAGCTACGCCTCGAAGGCCACCCCGAATCCCAGTTGACCAGGAGATCTAGCCCTTTGACTTTTGCCGGACGGGCTTTGACCAGTGGTCTCTTCCACCTGGTTGCGATAGGTCTGCCCATAGCAACATCCCCGAACACGGTCTGGACCCAACCTACCACTAGATTCCCTCCGGTTCTACCACACCCGCACGATTCCCCCTCCAAGTGACGGCGGCGCTGCCGTCCGTGGAGGCGGGGGCACACCACGGAGCCCCAAGACGGGCGTGTACGCATGCCACAACACTTTCCACACATGCATCAGGAGCCGTGCGATGTTTCGGTGGCATAGCTACGCCCCGAAGGCCACCCCGAATCCCAGTTGACCAGGAGATCTAGCCCTTTGACTTTTGCCGGACGGGCTTTGACCAGTGGTCTCTTCCACCTGGTTGCGATAGGTCTGCCCATAGCAACATCCTCGAACACGGTCTGGACCCAACCCACCACTAGATTCCCTCCGGTTCTACCCCACCCGCACGATTCCCTCCTCCAAGTGACGGCGGCGCTGCCGTCCGTGGAGGGGGGGGCCACACCACGGAGCCCCAAGACGGGCGTCTACGCATGCCACAACACTTCCACACATGCATCAGGAGCCGTGCGATGTTTCGGTGGCATAGCTACGCCCCGAAGGCCACCCCGAATCCCAGTTGACCAGGAGATCTAGCCCTTTGACTTTTGCCGGACGGGCTTTGACCAGTGGTCTCTTCCACCTGGTTGCGATAGGTCTGCCCATAGCAACATCCTCGAACACGGTCTGGACCCAACCCACCACTAGATTCCCTCCGGTTCTACCACACCCGCACGATTCCCCCCTCCAAGTGACGGCGGCGCTGCCGTCCGTGGAGGGGGGGCACACCACGGAGCCCCAAGACGGGCGTCTACGCATGCCACAACACTTCCACACATGCATCAGGAGCCGTGCGATGTTTCGGTGGCATAGCTACGCCTCGAAGGCCACCCCGAATCCCAGTTGACCAGGAGATCTAGCCCTTTGACTTTTGCCGGACGGGCTTTGACCAGTGGTCTCTTCCACCTGGTTGCGATAGGTCTGCCCATAGCAACATCCTCGAACACGGTCTGGACCCAACCCACCACTAGATTCCCTCCGGTTCTACCACACCCGCACGATTCCCCCCTCCAAGTGACGGCGGCGCTGCCGTCCGTGGAGGGGGGGGCACACCACGGAGCCCCAAGACGGGCGTCTACGCATGCCACAACACTTCCACACATGCATCAGGAGCCGTGCGATGTTTCGGTGGCATAGCTACGCCCCGAAGGCCACCCCGAATCCCAGTTGACCAGGAGATCTAGCCCTTTGACTTTTGCCGGACGGGCTTTGACCAGTGGTCTCTTCCACCTGGTTGCGATAGGTCTGCCCATAGCAACATCCTCGAACACGGTCTGGACCCAACCCACCACTAGATTCCCTCTGGTTCTACCACACCCGCATGATTTCCCCTCCAAGTGACGGCGGCGCTGCCGTCCGTGGAGGGGGGCCACACCACGGAGCGCCAAGACGGGCGTCTACGCATGCCACAACACTTTCACACATGCATCAGGAGCCGTGCGATGTTTCGGTGGCATAGCTACGCCCCGAAGGCCACCCCGAATCCCAGTTGACCAGGAGATCTAGCCCTTTGACTTTTGCCGGACGGGCTTTGACCAGTGGTCTCTTCCACCTGGTTGCGATAGGTCTGCCCATAGCAACATCCCCGAACACGGTCTGGACCCAACCCACCACTAGATTCCCTCCGGTTCTACCCACCCGCACGATTCCCCCTCCAAGTGACGGCGGCGCTGCCGTCCGTGGAGGGGGGGGCCACACCACGGAGCCCCAAGACGGGCGTCTACGCATGCCACAACACTTCCACACATGCATCAGGAGCCGTGCGATGTTTCGGTGGCATAGCTACGCCCCGAAGGCCACCCCGAATCCCAGTTGACCAGGAGATCTAGCCCTTTGACTTTTGCCGGACGGGCTTTGACCAGTGGTCTCTTCCACCTGGTTGCGATAGGTCTGCCCATAGCAACATCCCCGAACACGGTCTGGACCCAACCCACCACTAGATTCCCTCCGGTTCTACCGCACCCGCACGATTCCCCCCTCCAAGTGACGGCGGCGCTGCCGTCCGTGGAGGGGGGCCACACCACGGAGCCCCAAGACGGGCGTCTACGCATGCCACAACACTTCACACATGCATCAGGAGCCGTGCGATGTTTCGGTGGCATAGCTACGCCCCGAAGGCCACCCCGAATCCCAGTTGACCAGGAGATCTAGCCCTTTGACTTTTGCCGGACGGGCTTTGACCAGTGGTCTCTTCCACCTGGTTGCGATAGGTCTGCCCATAGCAACATCCCCGAACACGGTCTGGACCCAACCCACCACTAGATTCCCTCCGGTTCTACCCACCCGCACGATTCCCCCTCCAAGTGACGGCGGCGCTGCCGTCCGTGGAGGGGGGGCACACCACGGAGCCCCAAGACGGGCGTCTACGCATGCCACAACACTTCACACATGCATCAGGAGCCGTGCGATGTTTCGGTGGCATAGCTACGCCCCGAAGGCCACCCCGAATCCCAGTTGACCAGGAGATCTAGCCCTTTGACTTTTGCCGGACGGGCTTTGACCAGTGGTCTCTTCCACCTGGTTGCGATAGGTCTGCCCATAGCAACATCCTCGAACACGGTCTGGACCCAACCCACCACTAGATTCCCTCCGGTTCTACCCACCCGCACGATTCCCCCCTCCAAGTGACGGCGGCGCTGCCGTCCGTGGAGGGGGGGCCACACCACGGAGCCCCAAGACGGGCGTCTACGCATGCCACAACACTTCCACACATGCATCAGGAGCCGTGCGATGTTTCGGTGGCATAGCTACGCCCCGAAGGCCACCCCGAATCCCAGTTGACCAGGAGATCTAGCCCTTTGACTTTTGCCGGACGGGCTTTGACCAGTGGTCTCTTCCACCTGGTTGCGATAGGTCTGCCCATAGCAACATCCTCGAACACGGTCTGGACCCAACCCACCACTAGATTCCCTCCGGTTCTACCCACCCGCACGATTCCCCCTCCAAGTGACGGCGGCGCTGCCGTCCGTGGAGGGGGGGCACACCACGGAGCCCCAAGACGGGCGTCTACGCATGCCACAACACTTCCACACATGCATCAGGAGCCGTGCGATGTTTCGGTGGCATAGCTACGCCCCGAAGGCCACCCCGAATCCCAGTTGACCAGGAGATCTAGCCCTTTGACTTTTGCCGGACGGGCTTTGACCAGTGGTCTCTTCCACCTGGTTGCGATAGGTCTGCCCATAGCAACATCCTCGAACACGGTCTGGACCCAACCCACCACTAGATTCCCTCCGGTTCTACCACACCCGCACGATTCCCCCCTCCAAGTGACGGCGGCGCTGCCGTCCGTGGAGGGGGGGGCCACACCACGGAGCCCCAAGACGGGCGTCTACGCATGCCACAACACTTCCACACATGCATCAGGAGCCGTGCGATGTTTCGGTGGCATAGCTACGCCCCGAAGGCCACCCCGAATCCCAGTTGACCAGGAGATCTAGCCCTTTGACTTTTGCCGGACGGGCTTTGACCAGTGGTCTCTTCCACCTGGTTGCGATAGGTCTGCCCATAGCAACATCCTCGAACACGGTCTGGACCCAACCCACCACTAGATTCCCTCCGGTTCTACCACACCCGCACGATTCCCCCCTCCAAGTGACGGCGGCGCTGCCGTCCGTGGAGGGGGGGCCACACCACGGAGCCCCAAGACGGGCGTCTACGCATGCCACAACACTTCCACACATGCATCAGGAGCCGTGCGATGTTTCGGTGGCATAGCTACGCCCCGAAGGCCACCCCGAATCCCAGTTGACCAGGAGATCTAGCCCTTTGACTTTTGCCGGACGGGCTTTGACCAGTGGTCTCTTCCACCTGGTTGCGATAGGTCTGCCCATAGCAACATCCTCGAACACGGTCTGGACCCAACCCACCACTAGATTCCCTCCGGTTCTACCACACCCGCACGATTCCCCCCTCCAAGTGACGGCGGCGCTGCCGTCCGTGGAGGGGGGGCCACACCACGGAGCCCCAAGACGGGCGTCTACGCATGCCACAACACTTCCACACATGCATCAGGAGCCGTGCGATGTTTCGGTGGCATAGCTACGCCCGAAGGCCACCCCGAATCCCAGTTGACCAGGAGATCTAGCCCTTTGACTTTTGCCGGACGGGCTTTGACCAGTGGTCTCTTCCACCTGGTTGCGACAGGTCTGCCCACAGCAACATCCCCGAACACGGTCTGGACACAACCCACCACTAGATTCCCTCCGGTTCTACCACACCCGCACGATTCCCCCCTCCAAGTGACGGCGGCGCTGCCGTCCGTGGAGGGGGGGCACACCACGGAGCCCCAAGACGGGCGTCTACGCATGCCACAACACTTCACACATGCATCAGGAGCCGTGCGATGTTTCGGTGGCATAGCTACGCCTCGAAGGCCACCCCGAATCCCAGTTGACCAGGAGATCTAGCCCTTTGACTTTTGCCGGACGGGCTTTGACCAGTGGTCTCTTCCACCTGGTTGCGATAGGTCTGCCCATAGCAACATCCCCGAACACGGTCTGGACCCAACCCACCACTAGATTCCCTCCGGTTCTACCGCACCCGCACGATTCCCCCCTCCAAGTGACGGCGGCGCTGCCGTCCGTGGAGGGGGGCCCACACCACGGAGCCCCAAGACGGGCGTCTACGCATGCCACAACACTTCCACACATGCATCAGGAGCCGTGCGATGTTTCGGTGGCATAGCTACGCCCCGAAGGCCACCCCGAATCCCAGTTGAACAGGAGATCTAGCCCTTTGACTTTTGCCGGACGGGCTTTGACCAGTGGTCTTTTCCACCTGGTTGCGACAGGTCTGCCCATAGCAACATCCCCGAACACGGTCTGGACCCAACCCACCACTAGATTCCCTCCGGTTCTACCACACCCGCACGATTCCCCCTCCAAGTGACGGCGGCGCTGCCGTCCGTGGAGGGGGGCCCACACCACGGAGCCCCAAGACGGGCGTCTACGCATGCCACAACACTTCCACACATGCATCAGGAGCCGTGCGATGTTTCGGTGGCATAGCTACGCCCCGAAGGCCACCCCGAATCCCAGTTGACCAGGAGATCTAGCCCTTTGACTTTTGCCGGACGGGCTTTGACGAGTGGTCTCTTCCACCTGGTTGCGACAGGTCTGCCCACAGCAACATCCCCGAACACGGTCTGGACACAACCCACCACTAGATTCCCTCCGGTTCTACCGCACCCGCACGATTCCCCCCCCTCCAAGTGACGGCGGTGTTGCCGTCCGTGGAGGGGGGCCACACCACGGAGCCCCAAGACGGGCGTCTACGCATGCCACAACACTTTCACACATGCATCAGGAGCCGTGGGATGTTTCGGTGGCATAGCTACGCCTCGAAGGCCACCCCGAATCCCAGTTGACCAGGAGATCTAGCCCTTTGACTTTTGCCGGGCGGGCTTTGACCAGTGGTCTCTTCCACCTGGTTGCGATAGGTCTGCCCATAGCAACATCCTCGAACACGGTCTGGACCCAACCCACCACTAGATTCCCTCCGGTTCTACCCCACCCGCACGATTCCCTCCTCCAAGTGACGGCGGCGCTGCCGTCCGTGGAGGGGGGGGCACACCACGGAGCCCCAAGACGGGCGTCTACGCATGCCACAACACTTCCACACATGCATCAGGAGCCGTGCGATGTTTCGGTGGCATAGCTACGCCCCGAAGGCCACCCCGAATCCCAGTTGACCAGGAGATCTAGCCCTTTGACTTTTGCCGGACGGGCTTTGACCAGTGGTCTCTTCCACCTGGTTGCGATAGGTCTGCCCATAGCAACATCCTCGAACACGGTCTGGACCCAACCCACCACTAGATTCCCTCCGGTTCTACCCCACCCGCACGATTCCCTCCTCCAAGTGACGGCGGCGCTGCCGTCCGTGGAGGGGGGGGCACACCACGGAGCCCCAAGACGGGCGTCTACGCATGCCACAACACTTCCACACATGCATCAGGAGCCGTGCGATGTTTCGGTGGCATAGCTACGCCCCGAAGGCCACCCCGAATCCCAGTTGACCAGGAGATCTAGCCCTTTGACTTTTGCCGGACGGGCTTTGACCAGTGGTCTCTTCCACCTGGTTGCGATAGGTCTGCCCACAGCAACATCCCCGAACACGGTCTGGACACAACCTACCACTAGATTCCCTCCGGTTCTACCACACCCGCACGATTCCCCCCTCCAAGTGACGGCGGCGCTGCCGTCCGTGGAGGGGGGGCCACACCACGGAGCCCCAAGACGGGCGTCTACGCATGCCACAACACTTTCACACATGCATCAGGAGCCGTGGGATGTTTCGGTGGCATAGCTACGCCCCGAAGGCCACCCCGAATCCCAGTTGACCAGGAGATCTAGCCCTTTGACTTTTGCCGGACGGGCTTTGACCAGTGGTCTCTTCCACCTGGTTGCGATAGGTCTGCCCACAGCAACATCCCCGAACACGGTCTGGACCCAACCCACCACTAGATTCCCTCCGGTTCTACCCACCCGCACGATTCCCCCTCCAAGTGACGGCGGCGCTGCCGTCCGTGGAGGGGGGGCCACACCACGGAGCCCCAAGACGGGCGTCTACGCATGCCACAACACTTCCACACATGCATCAGGAGCCGTGCGATGTTTCGGTGGCATAGCTACGCCCCGAAGGCCACCCCGAATCCCAGTTGACCAGGAGATCTAGCCCTTTGACTTTTGCCGGACGGGCTTTGACCAGTGGTCTCTTCCACCTGGTTGCGATAGGTCTGCCCATAGCAACATCCTCGAACACGGTCTGGACCCAACCCACCACTAGATTCCCTCCGGTTCTACCACACCCGCACGATTCCCCCCTCCAAGTGACGGCGGCGCTGCCGTCCGTGGAGGGGGGGCCACACCACGGAGCCCCAAGACGGGCGTCTACGCATGCCACAACACTTCCACACATGCATCAGGAGCCGTGCGATGTTTCGGTGGCATAGCTACGCCCCGAAGGCCACCCCGAATCCCAGTTGACCAGGAGATCTAGCCCTTTGACTTTTGCCGGACGGGCTTTGACCAGTGGTCTCTTCCACCTGGTTGCGATAGGTCTGCCCATAGCAACATCCTCGAACACGGTCTGGACCCAACCCACCACTAGATTCCCTCCGGTTCTACCCCACCCGCACGATTCCCCCTCCAAGTGACGGCGGCGCTGCCGTCCGTGGAGGGGGGGCACACCACGGAGCCCCAAGACGGGCGTCTACGCATGCCACAACACTTCACACATGCATCAGGAGCCGTGCGATGTTTCGGTGGCATAGCTACGCCCCGAAGGCCACCCCGAATCCCAGTTGACCAGGAGATCTAGCCCTTTGACTTTTGCCGGACGGGCTTTGACCAGTGGTCTCTTCCACCTGGTTGCGATAGGTCTGCCCATAGCAACATCCCGAACACGGTCTGGACCCAACCCACCACTAGATTCCCTCCGGTTCTACCGCACCCGCACGATTCCCCCTCCAAGTGACGGCGGCGCTGCCGTCCGTGGAGGGGGGGCCACACCACGGAGCCCCAAGACGGGCGTCTACGCATGCCACAACACTTCCACACATGCATCAGGAGCCGTGCGATGTTTCGGTGGCATAGCTACGCCCCGAAGGCCACCCCGAATCCCAGTTGACCAGGAGATCTAGCCCTTTGACTTTTGCCGGACGGGCTTTGACCAGTGGTCTCTTCCACCTGGTTGCGATAGGTCTGCCCATAGCAACATCCCGAACACGGTCTGGACCCAACCCACCACTAGATTCCCTCCGGTTCTACCACACCCGCACGATTCCCCCCTCCAAGTGACGGCGGCGCTGCCGTCCGTGGAGGGGGGGCCACACCACGGAGCCCCAAGACGGGCGTCTACGCATGCCACAACACTTCCACACATGCATCAGGAGCCGTGCGATGTTTCGGTGGCATAGCTACGCCTCGAAGGCCACCCCGAATCCCAGTTGACCAGGAGATCTAGCCCTTTGACTTTTGCCGGACGGGCTTTGACCAGTGGTCTCTTCCACCTGGTTGCGACAGGTCTGCCCACAGCAACATCCTCGAACACGGTCTGGACACAACCCACCACTAGATTCCCTCCGGTTCTACCACACCCGCACGATTCCCCCTCCAAGTGACGGCGGCGCTGCCGTCCGTGGAGGGGGGGCACACCACGGAGCCCCAAGACGGGCGTCTACGCATGCCACAACACTTCCACACATGCATCAGGAGCCGTGGGATGTTTCGGTGGCATAGCTACGCCTCGAAGGCCACCCCGAATCCCAGTTGACCAGGAGATCTAGCCCTTTGACTTTTGCCGGACGGGCTTTGACCAGTGGTCTCTTCCACCTGGTTGCGATAGGTCTGCCCATAGCAACATCCTCGAACACGGTCTGGACCCAACCCACCACTAGATTCCCTCCGGTTCTACCCCACCCGCACGATTCCCTCCTCCAAGTGACGGCGGCGCTGCCGTCCGTGGAGGGGGGGGCACACCACGGAGCCCCAAGACGGGCGTCTACGCATGCCACAACACTTCCACACATGCATCAGGAGCCGTGCGATGTTTCGGTGGCATAGCTACGCCCCGAAGGCCACCCCGAATCCCAGTTGACCAGGAGATCTAGCCCTTTGACTTTTGCCGGACGGGCTTTGACCAGTGGTCTCTTCCACCTGGTTGCGATAGGTCTGCCCATAGCAACATCCCCGAACACGGTCTGGACCCAACCCACCACTAGATTCCCTCCGGTTCTACCACACCCGCACGATTCCGATTCCCCCCTCCAAGTGACGGCGGCGCTGCGGTCCGTGGAGGGGGGCCACACCACGGAGCCCCAAGACGGGCGTCTACGCATGCCACAACACTTCCACACATGCATCAGGAGCCGTGCGATGTTTCGGTGGCATAGCTACACCCCGAAGGTCACCCCGACTCCCAGTTGACCAGGAGATCTAGCCCTTTGACTTTTGCCGGACGGGCTTTGACCAGTGGTCTCTTCCACCTGGTTGCGACAGGTCAGCCCATAGCAACATCCCCGAACACGGTCTGGACACAACCCACCTCTAGATTCCCTCCGGTTCTACCGCACCCGCACGATTCCCCCCTCCAAGTGACGGCGGCGCTGCGGTCCGTGGAGGGGGGCCACACCACGGAGCCCCAAGACGGGTGTCTACGCATGCCACAACACGTTCACACATTCATCAGGAGCCGTGCGATGTTTCGGTGGCATAGCTACGCCCGAAGGTCACCCCGACTCCCAGTTGACCAGGAGATCTAGCCCTTTGACTTTTGCCGGACGGGCTTTGACCAGTGGTCTCTTCCACCTGGTTGCGATAGGTCTGCCCATAGCAACATCCTCGAACACGGTCTGGACCCAACCCACCACTAGATTCCCTCCGGTTCTACCACACCCGCACGATTCCCCCTCCAAGTGACGGCGGCGCTGCCGTCCGTGGAGGGGGGGCCACACCACGGAGCCCCAAGACGGGCGTCTACGCATGCCACAACACTTCCACACATGCATCAGGAGCCGTGCGATGTTTCGGTGGCATAGCTACGCCCCGAAGGCCACCCCGAATCCCAGTTGACCAGGAGATCTAGCCCTTTGACTTTTGCCGGACGGGCTTTGACCAGTGGTCTCTTCCACCTGGTTGCGATAGGTCTGCCCATAGCAACATCCCGAACACGGTCTGGACCCAACCCACCACTAGATTCCCTCCGGTTCTACCGCACCCGCACGATTCCCCCTCCAAGTGACGGCGGCGCTGCCGTCCGTGGAGGGGGGCCACACCACGGAGCCCCAAGACGGGCGTCTACGCATGCCACAACACTTCCACACATGCATCAGGAGCCGTGCGATGTTTCGGTGGCATAGCTACGCCCCGAAGGCCACCCCGAATCCCAGTTGACCAGGAGATCTAGCCCTTTGACTTTTGCCGGACGGGCTTTGACCAGTGGTCTCTTCCACCTGGTTGCGATAGGTCTGCCCATAGCAACATCCCCGAACACGGTCTGGACCCAACCCACCACTAGATTCCCTCCGGTTCTACCACACCCGCACGATTCCCCCCTCCAAGTGACGGCGGCGCTGCCGTCCGTGGAGGGGGGGCACACCACGGAGCCCCAAGACGGGCGTCTACGCATGCCACAACACTTTCACACATGCATCAGGAGCCGTGCGATGTTTCGGTGGCATAGCTACGCCCCGAAGGCCACCCCGAATCCCAGTTGACCAGGAGATCTAGCCCTTTGACTTTTGCCGGACGGGCTTTGACCAGTGGTCTCTTCCACCTGGTTGCGATAGGTCTGCCCATAGCAACATCCCCGAACACGGTCTGGACCCAACCCACCACTAGATTCCCTCCGGTTCTACCACACCCGCACGATTCCCCCCTCCAAGTGACGGCGGCGCTGCCGTCCGTGGAGGGGGGCCACACCACGGAGCCCCAAGACGGGCGTCTACGCATGCCACAACACTTTCACACATGCATCAGGAGCCGTGCGATGTTTCGGTGGCATAGCTACGCCCGAAGGCCACCCCGAATCCCAGTTGACCAGGAGATCTAGCCCTTTGACTTTTGCCGGACGGGCTTTGACCAGTGGTCTCTTCCACCTGGTTGCGATAGGTCTGCCCATAGCAACATCCTCGAACACGGTCTGGACCCAACCCACCACTAGATTCCCTCCGGTTCTACCGCACCCGCACGATTCCCCCCTCCAAGTGACGGCGGCACTGCCGTCCGTGGAGGGGGGCCACACCACGGAGCCCCAAGACGGGCGTCTACGCATGCCACAACACTTCCACACATGCATCAGGAGCCGTGCGATGTTTCGGTGGCATAGCTACGCCCCGAAGGCCACCCCGAATCCCAGTTGACCAGGAGATCTAGCCCTTTGACTTTTGCCGGACGGGCTTTGACCAGTGGTCTCTTCCACCTGGTTGCGATAGGTCTGCCCATAGCAACATCCCGAACACGGTCTGGACCCAACCCACCACTAGATTCCCTCCGGTTCTACCGCACCCGCACGATTCCCCCTCCAAGTGACGGCGGCACTGCCGTCCGTGGAGGGGGGGCACACCACGGAGCCCCAAGACGGGCGTCTACGCATGCCACAACACTTCACACATGCATCAGGAGCCGTGCGATGTTTCGGTGGCATAGCTACGCCCGAAGGCCACCCCGAATCCCAGTTGACCAGGAGATCTAGCCCTTTGACTTTTGCCGGACGGGCTTTGACCAGTGGTCTCTTCCACCTGGTTGCGATAGGTCTGCCCATAGCAACATCCCCGAACACGGTCTGGACCCAACCCACCACTAGATTCCCTCCGGTTCTACCGCACCCGCACGATTCCCCCCTCCAAGTGACGGCGGCGCTGCCGTCCGTGGAGGGGGGCCACACCACGGAGCCCCAAGACGGGCGTCTACGCATGCCACAACACTTTCACACATGCATCAGGAGCCGTGCGATGTTTTGGTGGCATAGCTACGCCCCGAAGGCCACCCCGAATCCCAGTTGACCAGGAGATCTAGCCCTTTGACTTTTGCCGGACGGGCTTTGACCAGTGGTCTCTTCCACCTGGTTGCGATAGGTCTGCCCATAGCAACATCCCGAACACGGTCTGGACCCAACCCACCACTAGATTCCCTCCGGTTCTACCACACCCGCACGATTCCCCCCTCCAAGTGACGGCGGCGCTGCCGTCCGTGGAGGGGGGCCACACCACGGAGCCCCAAGACGGGCGTCTACGCATGCCACAACACTTCCACACATGCATCAGGAGCCGTGCGATGTTTCGGTGGCATAGCTACGCCCGAAGGCCACCCCGAATCCCAGTTGACCAGGAGATCTAGCCCTTTGACTTTTGCCGGACGGGCTTTGACCAGTGGTCTCTTCCACCTGGTTGCGACAGGTCTGCCCATAGCAACATCCCGAACACGGTCTGGACACAACCCACCACTAGATTCCCTCTGGTTCTACCACACCCGCACGATTTCCCCTCCAAGTGACGGCGGCGCTGCCGTCCGTGGAGGGGGGGCACACCACGGAGCCCCAAGACGGGCGTCTACGCATGCCACAACACTTCCACACATGCATCAGGAGCCGTGCGATGTTTCGGTGGCATAGCTACGCCTCGAAGGCCACCCCGAATCCCAGTTGACCAGGAGATCTAGCCCTTTGACTTTTGCCGGACGGGCTTTGACCAGTGGTCTCTTCCACCTGGTTGCGATAGGTCTGCCCATAGCAACATCCTCGAACACGGTCTGGACCCAACCCACCACTAGATTCCCTCCGGTTCTACCCACCCGCACGATTCCCTCCTCCAAGTGACGGCGGCGCTGCCGTCCGTGGAGGGGGGGCACACCACGGAGCCCCAAGACGGGCGTCTACGCATGCCACAACACTTCCACACATGCATCAGGAGCCGTGCGATGTTTCGGTGGCATAGCTACGCCCCGAAGGCCACCCCGAATCCCAGTTGACCAGGAGATCTAGCCCTTTGACTTTTGCCGGACGGGCTTTGACCAGTGGTCTCTTCCACCTGGTTGCGATAGGTCTGCCCATAGCAACATCCTCGAACACGGTCTGGACCCAACCCACCACTAGATTCCCTCCGGTTCTACCGCACCCGCACGATTCCCCCCTCCAAGTGACGGCGGCGCTGCCGTCCGTGGAGGGGGGGCCACACCACGGAGCCCCAAGACGGGCGTCTACGCATGCCACAACACGTTCACACATGCATCAGGAGCCGTGCGATGTTTCGGTGGCATAGCTACACCCCGAAGGCCACCCCGAATCCCAGTTGACCAGGAGATCTAGCCCTTTGACTTTTGCCGGACGGGCTTTGACCAGTGGTCTCTTCCACCTGGTTGCGACAGGTCTGCCCGTAGCAACATCCCCGAACACGGTCTGGACACAACCCACCACTAGATTCCCTCCGGTTCTACCGCACCCGCACGATTCCCCCCTCCAAGTGACGGCGGCACTGCGGTCCGTGGAGGGGGGCCACACCACGGAGCCCCAAGACGGGCGTCTACGCATGCCACAACACTTCACACATGCATCAGGAGCCGTGCGATGTTTCGGTGGCATAGCTACGCCCCGAAGGCCACCCCGAATCCCAGTTGACCAGGAGATCTAGCCCTTTGACTTTTGCCGGACGGGCTTTGACCAGTGGTCTCTTCCACCTGGTTGCGATAGGTCTGCCCATAGCAACATCCCCGAACACGGTCTGGACCCAACCCACCACTAGATTCCCTCCGGTTCTACCGCACCCGCACGATTCCCCCTCCAAGTGACGGCGGCGCTGCCGTCCGTGGAGGGGGGGCCACACCACGGAGCCCCAAGACGGGTGTCTACGCATGCCACAACACTTCCACACATGCATCAGGAGCCGTGCGATGTTTCGGTGGCATAGCTACGCCCCGAAGGCCACCCCGAATCCCAGTTGACCAGGAGATCTAGCCCTTTGACTTTTGCCGGACGGGCTTTGACCAGTGGTCTCTTCCACCTGGTTGCGATAGGTCTGCCCATAGCAACATCCTCGAACACGGTCTGGACCCAACCCACCACTAGATTCCCTCCGGTTCTACCGCACCCGCACGATTCCCCCCTCCAAGTGACGGCGGCGCTGCCGTCCGTGGAGGGGGGCCACACCACGGAGCCCCAAGACGGGCGTCTACGCATGCCACAACACTTTCACACATGCATCAGGAGCCGTGCGATGTTTCGGTGGCATAGCTACGCCCCGAAGGCCACCCCGAATCCCAGTTGACCAGGAGATCTAGCCCTTTGACTTTTGCCGGACGGGCTTTGACCAGTGGACTCTTCCACCTGGTTGCGATAGGTCAGCCCATAGCAACATCCCCGAACACGGTCTGGACCCAACCCACCACTAGATTCCCTCCGGTTCTACCGCACCCGCACGATTCCCCCCTCCAAGTGACGGCGGCACTGCGGTCCGTGGAGGGGGGGCCACACCACGGAGCCCCAAGACGGGCGTCTACGCATGCCACAACACTTTCACACATGCATCAGGAGCCGTGCGATGTTTCGGTGGCATAGCTACGCCCCGAAGGCCACCCCGAATCCCAGTTGACCAGGAGATCTAGCCCTTTGACTTTTGCCGGACGGGCTTTGACCAGTGGTCTCTTCCACCTGGTTGCGATAGGTCTGCCCATAGCAACATCCCCGAACACGGTCTGGACCCAACCCACCACTAGATTCCCTCCGGTTCTACCACACCCGCACGATTCCCCCTCCAAGTGACGGCGGCACTGCCGTCCGTGGAGGGGGGGCCACACCACGGAGCCCCAAGACGGGCGTCTACGCATGCCACAACACTTTCACACATGCATCAGGAGCCGTGCGATGTTTCGGTGGCATAGCTACGCCCCGAAGGCCACCCCGAATCCCAGTTGACCAGGAGATCTAGCCCTTTGACTTTTGCCGGACGGGCTTTGACCAGTGGTCTCTTCCACCTGGTTGCGATAGGTCTGCCCATAGCAACATCCCGAACACGGTCTGGACCCAACCCACCACTAGATTCCCTCCGGTTCTACCACACCCGCACGATTCCCCCCTCCAAGTGACGGCGGCGCTGCCGTCCGTGGAGGGGGGCCACACCACGGAGCCCCAAGACGGGCGTCTACGCATGCCACAACACTTTCACACATGCATCAGGAGCCGTGCGATGTTTCGGTGGCATAGCTACGCCCGAAGGCCACCCCGAATCCCAGTTGACCAGGAGATCTAGCCCTTTGACTTTTGCCGGACGGGCTTTGACCAGTGGTCTCTTCCACCTGGTTGCGATAGGTCTGCCCATAGCAACATCCTCGAACACGGTCTGGACCCAACCCACCACTAGATTCCCTCCGGTTCTACCCCACCCGCACGATTCCCCCCTCCAAGTGACGGCGGCGCTGCCGTCCGTGGAGGGGGAGGGGGCACACCACGGAGCCCCAAGACGGGCGTCTACGCATGCCACAACACTTCCACACATGCATCAGGAGCCGTGCGATGTTTCGGTGGCATAGCTACGCCCCGAAGGCCACCCCGAATCCCAGTTGACCAGGAGATCTAGCCCTTTGACTTTTGCCGGACGGGCTTTGACCAGTGGTCTCTTCCACCTGGTTGCGATAGGTCTGCCCATAGCAACATCCTCGAACACGGTCTGGACCCAACCCACCACTAGATTCCCTCCGGTTCTACCCCACCCGCACGATTCCCTCCTCCAAGTGACGGCGGCGCTGCCGTCCGTGGAGGGGGGGCCACACCACGGAGCCCCAAGACGGGCGTCTACGCATGCCACAACACTTCCACACATGCATCAGGAGCCGTGCGATGTTTCGGTGGCATAGCTACGCCCCGAAGGCCACCCCGAATCCCAGTTGACCAGGAGATCTAGCCCTTTGACTTTTGCCGGACGGGCTTTGACCAGTGGTCTCTTCCACCTGGTTGCGATAGGTCTGCCCATAGCAACATCCTCGAACACGGTCTGGACCCAACCCACCACTAGATTCCCTCCGGTTCTACCACACCCGCACGATTCCCCCTCCAAGTGACGGCGGCGCTGCCGTCCGTGGAGGGGGGGCCACACCACGGAGCCCCAAGACGGGCGTCTACGCATGCCACAACACTTCCACACATGCATCAGGAGCCGTGCGATGTTTCGGTGGCATAGCTACGCCCCGAAGGCCACCCCGAATCCCAGTTGACCAGGAGATCTAGCCCTTTGACTTTTGCCGGACGGGCTTTGACCAGTGGTCTCTTCCACCTGGTTGCGATAGGTCTGCCCATAGCAACATCCTCGAACACGGTCTGGACCCAACCCACCACTAGATTCCCTCCGGTTCTACCACACCCGCACGATTCCCCCCTCCAAGTGACGGCGGCGCTGCCGTCCGTGGAGGGGGGCCACACCACGGAGCCCCAAGACGGGCGTCTACGCATGCCACAACACTTCCACACATGCATCAGGAGCCGTGCGATGTTTCGGTGGCATAGCTACGCCCCGAAGGCCACCCCGAATCCCAGTTGACCAGGAGATCTAGCCCTTTGACTTTTGCCGGACGGGCTTTGACCAGTGGTCTCTTCCACCTGGTTGCGACAGGTCTGCCCATAGCAACATCCCCGAACACGGTCTGGACACAACCCACCACTAGATTCCCTCCGGTTCTACCACACCCGCACGATTCCCCCCTCCAAGTGACGGCGGCGCTGCCGTCCGTGGAGGGGGGGCCACACCACGGAGCCCCAAGACGGGCGTCTACGCATGCCACAACACTTCCACACATGCATCAGGAGCCGTGCGATGTTTCGGTGGCATAGCTACGCCCCGAAGGCCACCCCGAATCCCAGTTGACCAGGAGATCTAGCCCTTTGACTTTTGCCGGACGGGCTTTGACCAGTGGTCTCTTCCACCTGGTTGCGATAGGTCTGCCCATAGCAACATCCCCGAACACGGTCTGGACCCAACCCACCACTAGATTCCCTCCGGTTCTACCACACCCGCACGATTCCTCCCCTCCAAGTGACGGCGGCACTGCCGTCCGTGGAGGGGGGGCACACCACGGAGCCCCAAGACGGGCGTCTACGCATGCCACAACACTTTCACACATGCATCAGGAGCCGTGCGATGTTTCGGTGGCATAGCTACGCCCCGAAGGCGCCCCGAATCCCAGTTGACCAGGAGATCTAGCCCTTTGACTTTTGCCGGACGGGCTTTGACCAGTGGTCTCTTCCACCTGGTTGCGATAGGTCTGCCCATAGCAACATCACCGAACACGGTCTGGACCCAACCCACCACTAGATTCCCTCCGGTTCTACCGCACCCGCACGATTCCCCCGTCCAAGTGATGGTGGCGCTGCCGTACGTGGAGGGGGGCCACACCACGGAGCCCCAAGACGGGCGTCTACGCATGCCACAACACTTTCACACATGCATCAGGAGCCGTGCGATGTTTCGGTGGCATAGCTACGCCCGAAGGCCACCCCGACTCCCAGTTGACCAGGAGATCTAGCCCTTTGACTTTTGCCGGACGGGCTTTGACCAGTGGTCTCTTCCACCTGGTTGCGATAGGTCTGCCCATAGCAACATCCCCGAACACGGTCTGGACACAACCCACCTCTAGATTCCCTCCGGTTCTACCGCACCCGCATGATTCCCCCCCTCCAAGTGACGGCGGCACTGCCGTCCGTGGAGGGGGGCCACACCACGGAGCCCAAAGACGGGCGTCTACGCATGCCACAACACTTTCACACATGCATCAGGAGCCGTGCGATGTTTCGGTGGCATAGCTACGCCCCGAAGGCCACCCCGAATCCCAGTTGACCAGGAGATCTAGCCCTTTGACTTTTGCCGGACGGGCTTTGACCAGTGGTCTCTTCCACCTGGTTGCGATAGGTCTGCCCATAGCAACATCCCGAACACGGTCTGGACCCAACCCACCACTAGATTCCCTCCGGTTCTACCGCACCCGCACGATTCCCCCCTCCAAGTGACGGCGGCGCTGCCGTCCGTGGAGGGGGGCCACACCACGGAGCCCCAAGACGGGCGTCTACGCATGCCACAACACTTTCACACATGCATCAGGAGCCGTGCGATGTTTCGGTGGCATAGCTACGCCCCGAAGGCCACCCCGAATCCCAGTTGACCAGGAGATCTAGCCCTTTGACTTTTGCCGGACGGGCTTTGACCAGTGGTCTCTTCCACCTGGTTGCGATAGGTCAGCCCATAGCAACATCCCCGAACACGGTTTGGACCCAACCCAACACTAGATTCCCTCCGGTTCCACCGCACCCGCACCATCCCCCCCTCTAAGTGACGGCTGCTCTGCCTTCCGTGGAGGGGGGCCACACCACGGAGCCCCAAGACGGGCGTCTACGCATGCCAGAACACTTTCACACATGCATCGGGACCCGTGCGATGTTTCGGTGGCATAGCTACACCCCGAAGGCCACCCCGAATCCCAGTTGACCAGTAGATCTAGCCCTTTGACTTTCGCCGGACGGGCTTTGACCGGTGGACTCTTCCACCTGGTTGCGATAGGTCAGCCCATAGCAACATCCCCGAACACGGTCTGGACCCAACCCAACACTAGATTCCCTCCGGTTCCACCGCACCCGCACCATCCCCCCTCTAAGTGACGGCTGCTCTGCCTTCCGTGGAGGGGGGCCACACCACGGAGCCCCAAGACGGGCGTCTACGCATGCCAGAACACTTTCACACATGCATCGGGACCCGTGCGATGTTTCGGTGGCATAGCTACACCCCGAAGGCCACCCCGAATCCCAGTTGACCAGTAGATCTAGCCCTTTGACTTTCGCCGGACGGGCTTTGACCAGTGGACTCTTCCACCTGGTTGCGATAGGTCAGCCCATAGCAACATCCCCGAACACGGTCTGGACCCAACCCAACACTAGATTCCCTCCGGTTCCACCGCACCCGCACCATCCCCCCTCTAAGTGACGGCTGCTCTGCCTTCCGTGGAGGGGGGCCACACCACGGAGCCCCAAGACGGGCGTCTACGCATGCCAGAACACTTTCACACATGCATCGGGACCCGTGCGATGTTTCGGTGGCATAGCTACACCCCGAAGGCCACCCCGAATCCCAGTTGACCAGGAGATCTAGCCCTTTGACTTTCGCCGGACGGGCTTTGACCAGTGGACTCTTCCACCTGGTTGCGATAGGTCAGCCCATAGCAACATCCCCGAACACGGTCTGGACCCAACCCACCACTAGATTCCCTCCGGTTCTACCACACCCGCACGATTCCCCCTCCAAGTGACGGCGGCGCTGCCGTCCGTGGAGGGGGGCCACACCACGGAGCCCCAAGACGGGCGTCTACGCATGCCACAACACTTCCACACATGCATCAGGAGCCGTGGGATGTTTCGGTGGCATAGCTACGCCTCGAAGGCCACCCCGAATCCCAGTTGACCAAGGAGATCTAGCCCTTTGACTTTTGTCGGACGGGCTTTGACCAGTGGTCTCTTCCACCTGGTTGCGATAGGTCTGCCCATAGAACATCCTCGAACACGGTCTGGACCCAACCCAACACTAGATTCCCTCCGGTTCTACCCACCCGCACGATTCCCCCTCAAGTGACGGCGGCGCTGCTGTCCGTGGAGGGGGGGCACACCACGGAGCCCCAAGACGGGCGTCTACGCATGCCACAACACTTCACACATGCATCAGGGACCGTGCGATGTTTCGGTGGCATAGCTACGCCCGAAGGCCACCCCGAATCCCAGTTGACCAGTAGATCTAGCCCTTTGACTTTTGCCGGACGGGCTTTGACCGGTGGACTCTTCCACCTGGTTGCGATAGGTCAGCCCATAGCAACATCCCCGAACACGGTCTGGACCCAACCCAACACTAGATTCCCTCCGGTTCCACCGCACCCGCACCATCCCCCCTCTAAGTGACGGCTGCTCTGCCTTCCGTGGAGGGGGGCCACACCACGGAGCCCCAAGACGGGCGTCTACGCATGCCAGAACACTTTCACACATGCATCGGGACCCGTGCGATGTTTCGGTGGCATAGCTACACCCGAAGGCCACCCCGAATCCCAGTTGACCAGTAGATCTAGCCCTTTGACTTTTGCCGGACGGGCTTTGACCGGTGGACTCTTCCACCTGGTTGCGATAGGTCAGCCCATAGCAACATCCCCGAACACGGTCTGGACCCAACCCAACACTAGATTCCCTCCGGTTCCACCGCACCCGCACCATCCCCCCCTCTAAGTGACAGCTGCTCTGCCTTCCGTGGAGGGGGGCCACACCACGGAGCCCCAAGACGGGCGTCTACGCATGCCAGAACACTTTCACACATGCATCGGGACCCGTGCGATGTTTCGGTGGCATAGCTACACCCCGAAGGCCACCCCGAATCCCAGTTGACCAGTAGATCTAGCCCTTTGACTTTCGCCGGACGGGCTTTGACCGGTGGACTCTTCCACCTGGTTGCGATAGGTCAGCCCATAGCAACATCCCCGAACACGGTCTGGACCCAACCCAACACTAGATTCCCTCCGGTTCCACCGCACCCGCACCATCCCCCCTCTAAGTGACGGCTGCTCTGCCTTCCGTGGAGGGGGGCCACACCACGGAGCCCCAAGACGGGCGTCTACGCATGCCAGAACACTTTCACACATGCATCAGGACCCGTGCGATGTTTTGGTGGCATAGCTACACCCCGAAGGCCACCCCGAATCCCAGTTGACCAGTAGATCTAGCCCTTTGACTTTCGCCGGACGGGCTTTGACCGGTGGACTCTTCCACCTGGTTGCGATAGGTCAGCCCATAGCAACATCCCCGAACACGGTCTGGACCCAACCCAACACTAGATTCCCTCCGGTTCCACCGCACCCGCACCATCCCCCCTCTAAGTGACGGCTGCTCTGCCTTCCGTGGAGGGGGGCCACACCACGGAGCCCCAAGACGGGCGTCTACGCATGCCAGAACACTTTCACACATGCATCGGGACCCGTGCGATGTTTCGGTGGCATAGCTACACCCCGAAGGCCACCGCGAATCCCAGTTGACCAGTAGATCTAGCCCTTTGACTTTCGCCGGACGGGCTTTGACCGGTGGACTCTTCCACCTGGTTGCGATAGGTCAGCCCATAGCAACATCCCGAACACGGTCTGGACCCAACCCAACACTAGATTCCCTCCGGTTCCACCGCACCCGCACCATCCCCCCTCTAAGTGACGGCTGCTCTGCCTTCCGTGGAGGGGGCCACACCACGGAGCCCCAAGACGGGCGTGTACGCATGCCACAACACTTCCACACATGCATCAGGAGCCGTGCGATGTTTCGGTGGCATAGCTACGCCCCGAAGGCCACCCCGAATCCCAGTTGACCAGGAGATCTAGCCCTTTGACTTTTGCCGGACAGGCTTTGACCAGTGGTCTCTTCCACCTGGTTGCGACAGGTCTGCCCATAGCAACATCCCCGAACACGGTCTGGACACAACCCACCACTAGATTCCCTCCGGTTCTACCGCACCCGCACGATTCCCCCCTCCAAGTGACGGCGGCACTGCCGTCTGTGGAGGGGGGCCACACCACGGAGCCCCAAGACGGGTGTCTACACATGCCACAACACTTTCACACATGCATCAGGAGCCGTGCGATGTTTCGGTGGCATAGCCACGCCCCGAAGGCCACCCCGAATCCCAGTTGAACAGGAGATCTAGCCCTTTGACTTTTGCCGGACGGGCTTTGACCAGTGGTCTTTTCCACCTGGTTGCGACAGGTCTGCCCATAGCAACATCCCCGAACACAGTCTGGACACAACCCACCATTAGATTCCCTCCGGTTCTACCGGACCCGCACGATTCCCACTCCAAGTGACGATGACGCTGCCGTCCGCGGAAGGGAGGCCACACTACGGAGCCCCAAGACGGGTGTCTACGCATGCCACAAAACTTTCACACATGCATCAGGAGCCATGCGATGTTTCGGTGGCATAGCTACGCCCCGAAGGCCACCCTCTAACCAGATTCGCTCCGATGTCGACCAGTTCCCCCCTCCGTGACACGGCGGCAGCGACGTCCATGAGGGGGGCAATCGATATACCATTGGGATATGATTTCTGTTTAGACAAGGCACATTTGTATTGAAGAAAAAATACTAAAAAAATGCAGGTATGCCTACGGTAAGGCTGTAGGCATAGCTGCACACACTGATCTGAGGTATACCTACGGTAAGGCCGTAGGCATAGTTGTGCACACGGTCATGGATCGATGACGTGGCGATGCACGCAGATTGATGACGTGGCGGAGGGCATGCGCCAGGCCTACGCCGACGGCTATGCCGTCGGCATATCTCTGCCACGGTAAACTAAAAAAAATATAGGTATGCCTACGGTAATGTCGTAGGCATATCTGCGCACACCGATCTGATGTATGCCTACGGTATGGCCGTAGGCATAGCTGTGCACACGGTTGTGGATCGATGACGTGGCGATGCACGCAGATCGATGACGTGGAGGCGTCCAGGATCGGGGATGTCAATATATCTATGCCAGCTATGCCGACGGCCTAGCCGTAGGCATAGGCTCCACGTGGTAGCCCTATGCCTACGGCTAAGCCGTAGGCATAGTTTTTGTCTCATTTTTTTTGCTCTTTTTCCTGTTTGATTTCAATGCCGACGGCCGCCGTTAGCCCCGTCGGCATAGTTCCTACACCGTCAAACGGTCGCCTCTGACCGGGTAGGCGGGCCTCATCTAAGCCGACGGCATCATCTATGCCGACGGCCCCCGTAGGCGTACCTCCAGAGGTCCCGACGGCACTAGCATGCCGACGGCCCCCGTCGGCGTAGATCGACATATGCCGACGGCATTCCTATGCCTACGGCCAACCCTAGGCCGTCGGGATATATCAATCTATGCCTACGGGGGCCGTCGGCATAGATGTGGCCGTCGGCAACTACGTTAATTCTGGTAGTGCTAGTTTAGGCTGGGGTTGGATAGGGTGGGTACGCTAGGCACTTACCGGGATGGCCGGCTTTGCAAGGAAGCTTTTATTAGCTCTAGGTACTACTGATTGAACTTGAGAGGAAACTAAAAGCCAACTCGCCAAGCTAATTAAAATATCGTTGTGCTTCGTACTTCTTGCTGAAAGACCAGTAGACGAGCTAACAAAGCTCGTAGCTATCCACAGAAATCCACCATTGCGGCCGCTCTGCTTTGGGCAGCACAAATCAAGAAGAAATGGTCGCATAATGCATCATCAGCAACATGGATGACAAGTGGCCACTAGAAGGGAAAACCGGTTAAAGACATGCATGCTGCGGATGACGAGTCCCCTTTTTGCGGCTCTAAGCATCAAATAATAGGGCAAACGCCCACGGGCCCCTTATATGTGCCGGCTCACAGGCGGCCCGATAGCCTTTCATTAAAAAAAAATCAGTTTTCTAAATTTTCTTTCGATTTTTGTGAAAAGGTATTGAAAATATTATTATAATTTTTTTAAATAACGTATC
The DNA here is from genome assembly GCF_018294505.1 of Triticum aestivum. Lineage (NCBI taxonomy): Eukaryota > Viridiplantae > Streptophyta > Magnoliopsida > Poales > Poaceae > Triticum > Triticum aestivum. The sequence continues at coordinate 23,162,657 of NC_057800.1, read as the reverse complement.
AGAATTAAATCTTTATGTATATACAATATATTTGATATAAAAACTGTAGCCTTGTGTTTTACAAATTTGATGTACTACCTCCGTCCTGGTTTATTGGTCCACATTGTATTTTGTGCCTAATTTTAACCATAAATTTAACAAATAAAATGTTCATGCATGTCATAAAAAAATATATCATTGAAATTAGGTTCAAATACGAATCCAACGATATAATTTTTGTTGACATGCATTAACATTTTTTAGCTAAATCTTTGGTCAAAATTTGACACAAATTACAAAGGGGAGCAATAAACCAGGACGGATGTAGTGTATAAAATGTTCATTGCGTAGAAAAAAAATCATGGATTTTGTTTTAACTAATCATATACTTGAAATAAAATGTTCATTGCGTATTTGAAAAAAAATCACACATGCACTCAAATTATATTAATAAAATGTGAAGGCAAAAATAAAAATAAAAAAGGAAAATCGGAAAGAAAAGAACAATTGACTAAATTTTGTGGTGCAACGACGACGCAGTTCGGCCACGTCATTAGCTAGATTTGTGGTTTAATCTCTTGGCTGTAATTTCCGCTTTGTTTAGGGCCTTTTTGGTATATCTAAATTCAGTAACCCCATTAGCTAGTTGTAACGATGTCCTCTTTGTATAATTTCTGCTAGTTTTAATTTTAAATATGATCAAATTGATCTTCAAATTTCACGGTTTAAATTAAGAAACCTAGTTAATTCTGTGTAAGCACACCATCTTGCTAATTTTCACGAACATCATGCAAACTTTAGATTTTCACCAATGAGCGACACATGGTACTCAGAAAATGAAAGATATGATGCCCCAAATAAGTCAGAACCTACTACCCATTCAATCTCATCTGCTTTTATTTTTCCTTTGCCAAAAGATCACAAGTCAAATCGATAGGATAGTCAATATACACTTCGGTCCATGTAAAACACGCACGACAAAGTGAAAAGGAAAGGTAAGAAAGTAGAGAAAAGAAACAGTGTTTGCGCTGCACCGGAGCGACGCCACCTCCCTTTCTTTCTCCTCCTCTGGTTTCGGACATGAAAACTATTCCCTGTCGACGTCGTCCACTCTTTTGCTCCATCACAACATTCTGCGGCCAAGAGATGGTACTCCTTATGAATGGAAGACTCGGTTCATCTTCAAGCGTAAACAAACAGGTTTCATGGCTAAGCAGAGAGAGAGAGAGAGGGCTGGTATTCTTTTCTTAATTTCTTCTTGGAAGAACCTAGGACGCACACAGCCAACACCAACGCACGCACACAAAAACAGCAACAAATAGCAAAGTCATATACGACCAAAGCTATGTGTTGGCGAGGAAAAAAACCAGAGCGACCAGATCCGCCTTCGACAAATTATAGCATAAGGGGATACATGTAGGAGATGCATGCGGTCAGCAGATTGATGCAGATATGTCTGACTTCACAGCGGAATGATTTGAATTTCTTGCAGGCGAGCACATAACATGTCGTTGTCGACAAGTACAAATGTGCAATTACATATGGAACATGTGTGATGATGCGGTCGTGTTTGATCAGGGTCAGACGGCACAAACAAACAATAAGGAATCAGGTGAGACTCCATAGGGAATCAACCCATACATTTTGTTCTCACAACCTCTGGTCTAGAGTCTAGACCATTCAAACACGAGAAATATCCTTCTCTATGCTTCACAAATCACGTTGGCGAGCGATCAACACGTACGCTGTAAATGGAGAAAAAACTAAAGCAAAAGTATGCAAGTAGCAAAGAAAGGAAAGATTCAATGATGGCTTTGGCAGAGCACCAATTGTATCATGTGTCGCGCGCACCCGCCGTAGCATGGCATCTCGATCTTTCTGATGCGACCGCCGCACCGCACAGCGCGCCAAGGTATCTTCGTTTCTTTAGTTGCTATATACACTTGTGTGATCAGCACAGGATTCGCTCGAGCAAATGGAGCTGGTGTTCAGAGCATATGTTGCTATCTGTACCTAAAACGGAAGCATCAGAAGAAAGTTGCCTGCCAGCGTTCGGATGAATCCACCATCATCCACCATCAACAGATCAAGACATGGATGTCAAGCGTGTCTGTCAGAGTTTGATGAAGCAGAATGTCTCTGAAGATGAGTGGGCTGGCCCAAACAATTTCATCATGGGATCAAGAGACTCGCCCATGATCTCTGGTCGGGCTTACTCTCACGCTCACACGAACTCAAAACAGACTGCTCTCCTGTCACCCCGCACAACACGCATCATGCCAGCACTACCTAGCTAGTTTAGTGGTCATCTTATCTTGGGTATAGATCAAATCAACATGGCCAACTTTAGTCTGTCGACGGATGTAAGGGTTTAGTCCGGAACAAGCTCTCTTTATTCGACATGATTGTTTGGGCGACCAAAAAGTAGAGGTCCGACGGACGTACGTCACCGAAAAAGAATGGTGGATTTGTTGCAGCAAATCCCACGATGTCTAGAGACTTGATCAGCTCAAACAGGTGTACATATTCCTCTGGTTGGATGAAAAGTTCGATGTCTAATTAACAATGACGTCTGGTTCAACTTGTGTTTTCATTAGCATAAACCTCGTGGCATCTCTAGGGCACAGTACTACTAGTAGTAATATACTAGCAGCGGTAGGTTACGTACGCCAAGTAGGTATCCATCCCATTCAACTTTTCGTAAAACCGGATGATCCTTTCGATCGAAGCACATAATACCGCTTTAATCCTAGCGAAGTACAGATATGTAATAAGCTAGCAAGATCTTTTCAGGTCCCATGATAATTTATTATGCTGCAAGTGTCGTCGATGCATATCTTAACAACACTTTATCAATAACCTTTCCGTTCATCACCAGAAAACAGGCCGAATGCCCCGTCCACTGAAACAACACACTGTTTAATACTTTGATTTGTCGAGAGGATTAGGTTAAAAGTTTAATTTCCATAGCTGGGACAGCATCTATCAACCGAGACCGTACCTTTAATTTGTGCCGCTCCTTTTCTACTCTGGGTGTTTTGGTGCTCGATCTCGTTTTGTCACCAGATAGATAGATAGATAGATGCTTTCTCCAGAGCACTGGCTAGCACTTTTCTTTTTGCGAATTGCACTTTTCTCCTCCTCATGTTGGGCTTATCTTCAAACGCGCTTGCATGATTGGACGCGCTCTTTTGCTTTTGCTGGATCAATTCACATCAGTTCCGGTCCCAAAAATCCACCTGCTACCTATATTTGTCTCTCTTCCACAAGTGCCAACGCCGGTCTTTCATTTGCCTGATCGATCTAGAGCACTAGTTGCTGATAAAGCCAGAGCCAGTCCACGTCAGTAGCTACAATTATTGGAGGCAGAAAAACGCAGCAGCACTGGAGTAGATACCGGCACTTGGCATGTCTCAAGCTTCAAAAAAGGATGAGAATAGTCCATTCCAGGGCTAATTCGTGTATTATCTCTCCATCGTGCTAAGCGATGATGGAAGAAAAAAGAAGAAATGTGGGAACTTTATGTCTAGGAGCTACCAATCATAGTGGTCTCCATCGATCACATATATCAACTTGCAAATGTGACACCCCCCTCACCTCATATCCACGACGAATAGGAGTGCCTCTCTTTCTCAAGGTGGCGTTTATTTTACGGAGTAATAGTGGTCGGTTCATGGGCAAGTTTCCAGAGGAGACCAAGCCGTCCACGTGGAATTTGCATTGCCAGGATAGACTGAAAGCTACAACTTGTTAGATTTCTTCTATGGACTACCTCACGTTGATGGGTTAGTATGTGGACGTACGTACGACTTGATGTACGCTTAGGCGTGCGCGGCTGATGGATATATGGACCGAGCGGAACATGTTTAGCCGCGTGGGCAGTGCAAGATCACGGCGGTTAGGACTTGGAAGCAACACCGCCATTTCAATACGCGAAAGAGATGGCACATTAAATTGTATATTTCCCCCAGCTCCGGGCGTCACCTTGAACTTACGGTGACGAACAAGACTTTTGTACATGTGTGTCCAGCCTTGTTGATGGACATCATCAGTTTTGACGGAGCAATTTGTTTGATTTATTTATTTCGTTGTTGTTGTTGTTGGTTCAGACTCGAGAGTTGGTCGTACGGTGCAATGCGTTGATCTTTCACACCAATTGTTTGCTCACAGATGCTTGCTGCCGGCTAAGTAATGCTTGTTTGATCTAGACAAACATGTTTTCTTGAAGGAAGCAGTCGGAGCATGTTACCGTCGAGGTTTGAACCACTCTTCAAGCAACATGCATTAGTCCATTACAAGCGGTCTGACTTCACAAACAGGATTGGCATACAAGCGGCCAGCATGATTTTCTTTCAGGGGAGCACATAACATGTACTTGTCAACAAGAACAAGCGTGCAATTACGTGCGTTGATGTGTTCGTCTCTCATCTCGGTCAGACGGCATAATAAACATACAATACACGCGCATGCAGGAGCACCTCAATGAGGAAGCAACGCATGCATAATGGGCAATGGAGCCAGGCGCATACAGTTAGGCTCTCAAACCTCTGGGATAGATCGTAAGCCATTCAGACATGAGAAATATCCTTGTCTAGGTCTCTTTGGCGGAGGACCATTTTTCTCGATGTGTCGCGCATACCTGCCGCGCCATCGGGTATCTGTGTCTCTTTGTCTTTCGGGCCTTTAGTTCCTACACCCGGCGCCATCAGCACCAGATTCGCTGGCCTGGAGTTCAGATCATATGTCACCCCACAGCAGCTATCTGTACCTAAAACGGAGGCATCAGAAGAAAGTTGCGTGTAAGTTGCCCGGCAACGTTCCAATGAAGCTGCAGCAACATCCAAGATATGGAGGAAGAAAAGAGATGCTGGCACGCTGGCTGAACGAGAGACGGACGAAAGCAGCTACGCTTGTGGAACTTGAAGTTGATGCTTTCCTGCCCAGTTTTGGCTCCTGTTGGATGGGGTGGCTATGTACTAACCGGGATCACGGCTTTTCAAAGAAGCTTAATTTGCGTTATACTGACCCGATTTGAGAAGAAAGCCAATTGGCTAAGCAAAACAAATCATTGTGTTCTACTCCCTTCGTCCGAAAAAACTTGTCCCTTAAATGTTAAATGGATGTATCTAGCATCAAGTCAGTGCTAGATACATCCATTTCACCATTTGAGGCACAAGCTTGAGACAAGTTTTTTCGGACGGAGAGAGTATTTATCATATTTTTAAAGAGCAAAGTATGTTTTTTGTCCCTCAAGTTTTCCAAAAGTATAGACTTGGTCCCTTAAATTTTTTTGGTATATATTTGATCCTTCAAGTCTCAAAACCAGATAAGTTTAGTCCAAAAACAGATTTTGAGCATGTTGACCGGGTTTGACCAGGTTTGACCGATGAACAGTAAATTAAAAAATAGCAAACAAATTCAAAAAATCTCAAATTTTGTGACAACCAATACGCTTGGGTGTATTTGGTGCATATAAATTTTTGTGGTCAAATAACATCCGAGGAGAGCTCAAAATACAAATTTTGGCTTATTTTTACAAGTCAAAATTAGTTTTTTTTGCCACGAGCTCCTCGGATGTCGAAATACCACACAAAATTTCACACACCCAAGCATCTTGGTCGCCACCAAATTTCAGAGTTTTTTGATATTTTTTTGCTATTGTTTGAATTTACTGTTCATCAGTCAAACCCGGTCAACATGCTTAAAATCTAGTTTTGGATCAAACTTATCAGGTTTTGAGATTTGAAGGGCCAAATGTATACAAAAAATCGGAAGGGATCAAGTCTATACTTTTGGAGAAATTGAGGGATCAAAAACATTATTTTCTCATTTTTTTTTGAACGGTCTCCGGGGGGGGGGGGGGGGGGGGGGAATCCCCACCTGAATATATTGCTCAAAAAGCGCCAAAGCCAACCAAGAGTCACCCCTTAAGCTTTGGCTGATTCAGTTTATAAGGAAAACTGGATAAAAAACCTAAACAAGTTGACCCCGTTTATGAGGAAAATCGGGTCGAAAACCATACAAGTAAGAAGATTACAAGAGATGAGAAAAAAGGACGCCCGGGACAAGGCCCGACCTAGCTATCAGATCGAAGGACGAACACCATAGGAGGCACAAGTAGAAGTGGGGTGTCGTCGAAGGATCATAATACCAAGACTAAGCAAGCAACCTAACGCACCGCATCGGCGTGCATTACCGAACCTCATGACACAACTCAGGAGCAACCACAACCAACGAGTGATAACACGAACCTTGACTGGGAGCTCCGCCATGAGAATTCGGAACGATTAGCAAGTTGGGGAGGCATCTTGCATCGTCGAAGAGCAAAGATGAACCAGAACAACACCAAGAGCACTAAGCTCACCGCAACACAATGGCCACCAAGGGGGGTACTTGAACATGCACAGCAACATGGCCGACACCAGGAAACACCACCAAAGACGAACACAGAGGAAGCATGACAACAGCAACACAAACCATCGTCGACCCCAACCGGCCGCACCACCACCACCAACATCCTGGCAGCAAGCAACACCCACACAAAAACCATATTGACCCCAAAGATGACGCCTTCAAGAAGGGTTGCGACGCTGGTTGCGCCGCCATCATCCGTACAGGAGGACCTGGACTGGGGTTTCCCCCGGGGTCTCGACAAGGAGGGTGCAAACAACAAAAACAACGACGTCTCCAAGGAGGTTAGCGGCGCCCACAGGTGTCGCCGCTGTCGGCTCCAGTTGTAGCAAGGCTTTCGCCCAAGTTGATCTGACACACTCCCGAAGACTGGTTGAGTGAGGTGAGAGCTGATCTGCACCACCCCAAGTGACTGGATCATACCACCACAGGCTGGATCGAAGTGAATCCAACCTGCCCAAGGCGCACGCAGCCATACCGGATCTGAGAGGGAGTAGCGCCGCGAGACACACCACCGGCAGGACCCCCTACACCACGTAGAGGCCACAGCCCCGGGGAGACTAGCAGCTCAAACCTCGTCAGAAAAGGATGCCGGCCCGGCCGCGCCCACCACACGCAGATCCGGGCAGAGCGGCCCCAGATCTGCGCCCTGCCGTACCCTCGCGCAAGATGCGCCGAGGACCACCACCGTCGCCGCTGCACCAAATCGGCCACACCCGCGTCGCCGCGAGATGGGGAAGCCCCGCCACCGCCGTCCAGGCGACGGGCTTCGCCCGGCCATGTCCTTCGACGGTGGCGAGGGGAGAGGGCAGGAAGGAGGGGAGGCCGACGGCGGGATTTGGGGCTTCCGCCCGTGTCGCCCCTGGAGGAGCGACGCGGGGGACGGGCAGAGTCTCTCTTATTTTCTCATTTTAAAAGACTAGATGAACTAGGCCAACTTGTAGCACTCACTGGACCATTGCGGACGCTCTGCTTTTGGCAGCAGGAATCAAGGAGAAATTTAATGGTCAAATAACGCGGCATCATCTTGAACAACAGCAGCAATGGATCAAGACATAGATGTCTAAGTGTGTTAGAGCATCTACATCTGGCACACTCAAGTGCCCCTCAAACATTCGCCGACGCGTCCAGTCAGTGACCGGACAGAAAAGAGAAGAAACAAAAGTGATCCAACCAGACACCTCATATCATCCCTATACGTCCAGGCTGTCTGCAAACCCTCGTATTAAGGACAAATGTAGAAAGGATATGAGAGCTCACGAACACGTCCGGTCAGTCTGCCACATAGGACGCGGCCCAACCCGGACCACCTTTTCTCTTTCTTTTTTCCCCTCTCTCAGGAATGTGGCGCTATGAACGGCTAAATAGGGGCTGAAAACGAACATGCCCAGCCACTAGCCAGGCGCGTCCGTGAACGTTTACGGGGCCCCATTTGCCAAGTATGGCTGTAGTTGCTCTTAGTTAGAGTTTGATTAAGCGGAATATTTGCGATGATGAGTGAGCCTGGACCAAAATCATAGAATCGAGGGTTGTCCATAATCTCTGGCCGGGCACTAACAAATATATTCAAATAATTAGTGTCACAATTTTGCTTAAATTGGATAAAAATGTAAAAGGTCTGCTAAATGGGGTAAAATTTGCCACAGACATGAAACACGGGGTAAAATGGAATTCACTCGTTCATATATCATGGCAGTACATCCTTCAAGCCCCTGGCATAGACTTCCAACCTTTTCAACCCTTCTTCTGGAGAAGTCGCTTCACCCAACTGCTTCACCATTGCACTCCCGATGATCACTCCATCCGCACCCCACTCTGCAATCTGTTTCTCATGTAGAATTAGTACATATCCAAAACTGTAATTGCTAACTTTTGTATACAAACATCATAGTAATAATTTATGGTGAATGTTCCAATGTAGTAGTAAAATAAGTTTCTACCTGCTTAACATGGTCAGGGGTCGAAATTCCAAAGCCAACAGCCACTGCCTTGTCAGTGACCTGCAAGCAATCAAAACCACATTAGCATGCATGCCATCATTTATTTACCACTAAATTGAAAAAGGTATTTATATCGGGTAAACCTGCTTAATCTCCTTAAGAAGACTCTCAACGCGCGGGTTCACGGTTGGACGGGCACCTGTAACTCCGTCGACACTTACCTGCATATAATGTTATTATGAGTGGCTCTGTACACCCAAAGATGCAGATGTCCTAAAGGCTTTTGCCTTCCTTTGCCCAAAAAAGTGCAATAATTATAGTTAAATTTTAATCATCATGCCCTTTTTTGTGTGGAATTACCATGCCCAGTTAACAAACAGGTTATGATTCTTATGTGTATCCCCAGAAACGTACAAGGTAAATGAAGCCTCCTGAAGCTTCAGTGATCTCCTTCATCCTCTCCGACGGCGTAGATGGTGTTGTAAGTAGCACCTGCAAACATTAATTCCATATTTTACTTAGTAATAATAATTGATGCTACTAGTAAACTTGATTTGTTTCGACAAGCTGCTTTATTTCACTGATATGAAATGCTAATTGTTGATGGTTGAATTAAGCTACTTGTAGTTATATTACCAGCTCTAGCTCGTTTTTGATGGCTTCATCCCTGAAAGCACTTGTCTCGGCGTAAGGAAGATCGGGTACTATAAGACCTGAAACACATACGGATGCATATGAGGCTGTGTACATCCGTCGATGATGCAGACTTGCAGATGCAGGCAACAAACATTCTTCCAGCATAAAAAAGATGGATATCTTGGTTTCAGGTTAGCATTTAGATTTTACAGTAACATATCATGATCACTGAAAGCATTTTTAAGAGTCCGCGTAATGTCATTAACTAGAGATTAAAATGTGTATGGGTTTGAGATTAGCACTGATACGTAGTCTGCCGGTTTAATTACCTTTCACGCCGGCTTCCTTGACGGCGGCGGCGAAGCTCGCCATCCCTCGCTGTGCAATGGGGCTGAAGTAAGAGAAGATCACCACGGGGCAGGAAAGCTGCGGTGTCACCTCCTTCAGCATCGCCATGATGGCGTCAGCCGTCGCGCCAGCGGCCAGCGCGCGCGCCGCGGAGGCCTTGATGACGGCCCCGTCGGCGGAGGCATCCGAGAAGGGCATGCCGAGCTCGACGACGTCCGCGCCCAGGGCGTCGAGGAGCCTCAGCGCCGCCGCCGTCGTCGCCAGGTCGGGGTCGCCGGCGGTGATGTACGGGATGAACGCCGTCTGCATGCATGCGTGCATGCCCGAGCACGCAGCGGTGAGCCCTCAACATCCATACGCCAATCCATCGACCCCTACGCATATGTATGCATGCACATGCTGCATGTCACTGTAGTTACGTACTAACATACCTTGCCCTTCTCCATGACTTTTGACATGGCCTGCGACACGGACAGGCCGCGCTCGCCGGCGGCGACAGGCACGGGCGCCTCGGCGAGCGACCCCGCCGAGGCCGTGGCTGCTGGATTTCCAGACATTGAATCCGTTCTGTGGAGAGAAACGATGGAGGGCTTATCCTCGAATATATCCCTCAACCTTTTCTGATCACAAGAATTGGGAATGCGATCTGCGCCCCACCATTTTAAACCGTGATGTGTTTTAAACCAATCCAGCGATCATTACTTCGGGAAATCCTTGGGATCATTACTTTGACAGTTTGGGAGATCCAGCCATCGCACATACGATTCATCAACCAGACTTCTCCATAATCTCTTTGACAGTTTGTAGCTTAGAGAAAGAAAAAAAAATGCACAAATTGATTACATAAATGCGCATGCCAACCATCCTCCCAAAATAAGGTTTTTTCTCCATTGCCCACAATTCTTGTGATGTACTGTTTGAAAAATGTGATTCACGCTGACAATGCTTGGCCAAAAAAAGAGATCCAGAATTTCCTCTCTGCATTTGAGACAGTGTTTTCCTCATAATGTATTTACCATATTTTGCCACATTACAGTAATTGTTTGCAGTTTCCAAAGCAACTCGCACAGTAGTCTTTGCTTCATGGTTTGCAGATCAAGGATTCCCATATGACGAGTCTTTAGGTAGACAAACTGTAGGTCAGCTCACGAGTCTTTTGATCCTTCTTTTGAAGAAATAGACTTTCACCATAGGGCCAAATGATACAAGAAATCGGATCAAAGAAAAATACAGCACAAAGCAAACCGAGAATGCTAAAAACACATAAACATGTACCACTAAGAGCAATTCTAGCAGACCCCGCATCCCGCCGGCCCGCAAAACGCGTTTGCAACTCGCGCAAAATAGCTTTTGCGGGCCGGCGCGGGCTGGCACAGATGCATACCCCCCAAACGGATCTGTAAAAAAGTATATTCGTGAAATATGCTTTTTTACGGGTCGGCTATGCGGGTTTTGCTTTTTGCGCAGCTGCATCCCGCATATCATCAGCCCGCAAATACCAAATCTAACATAATTCAACAATCGAAAACAAACTGAATTATTCAAATCAAACAAATAACCATTTGCATTATAAATAATTATTCAAATCACCGTAGCAAACTTAAATAATGCAATACAAACTTGTCATGAATACAAACACAAATGAATACAAAAATTAGTCACTGTCCAGCTGTAAATGCAAAGGTTTCATACCTGGTTCCCTAGATCCCACTCTTTTCACAAAGACATATGATGGTGAATTGTTTGTGTGCTAAATATATGTGGATGACATTATCTTCGGCTGCACAAATCAGAAGTACAGTGAAGAGTTTGGATATATGATGCAAGAGCAATATCAGATGTCCATGATGGATGAGCTGAAGTTCTTCCTTGGTCTTCAAATACGACAACAACGCAATGGCATCTTCATATCTCAAGAGAAGTATCTCAAAGATTGCCTGAAGAAGTTCGGTATGCAAGACTGTAAAGACTTCACAACACCAATGCCAGCCAAACATCATCTGGGTCCTGACGACAATGGTAAAGAGTTCGATCAAAAGGTATACCGCTCCATGATTGGTTCTTTATTTTATCTATGTGCATCTAGGCCAGATATTATGCTTAGTGTCTGCATGTGTGCTCGATTTCAAGCGGCACCAAAGGAGTCGCATCACTTAGCTGTGAAGCGAATTCTTCGATATTTGGCTCACACCCCAACTCTAGGATTATGGTATCCAAAGGGCTCAGAGTTTGATCTGGTTGGATTCTCGGATGCTGATTATGCTGGTGACAAAGTTGATCGCAAGTCTACATCAGGCACATGTCACTTTCTGGGACGATCACTTGTATGTTGGTCTTCAAAGAAGCAAAACTGTGTATCTCTCTCCACTGCTGAATCTGAATACATTGCTGCTGGATCTTGCTGCGCTCAGCTTCTGTGGATGAAGCAAACACTCAAGGACTATGACATTCATCTGAAGCAAGTGCCACTTTACTGCGACAACGAAAGCACCATCAAGATTGCGAACAACCCAGTTCAGCACTCGAAGACAAAGCACATTGAAATTCGTCATCACTTTCTCAGAGATCATGTTGTGAAGGAAGACATTGATATCATACACGTCAACACTGAAGAGCAATTGGCAGATATCTTCACCAAGCCCTTGGATGAGAAGAGGTTTTGCAAGTTACGGTGTGAGCTAAATATCCTGGAATTCTCAAATGTCCTGTGATCAGGCACACATCCTAACCCTTATGCATATTGATGACTTAGATGTGCAACACACGAAGTGAAGTATATCTTCAATCAATGAAGACATACATTCTAAGTGTGAATACATTAATATGGAATTTGACTTCAGAGCGCCACGATAATTGTGCGCCGTGTCTGGGTCTAATACTTCCTATACGGTGGGTAACGCCACCACCAAACGTTCTATTTTGAAGTGTTTCGCTCATGGCGTTACCTTGCAATGTCTTCACATTTGGTTTGGCTTCGATCTCAACATATTTTCATGATTATCTTCATTATATTGATTATATATATATATATATATATACACACACACACACACATACATATATGCTAGTGTTCTGTCCTCTACATCATTCACTTATAGTATGTCTTCGTGTTGAATCTTTTGAACTAAGTGAATGTGATCGGACCCCAACTTCTCTATGCTTTCTATCTCAAACTCTATCTCTCCAAGTCATATGCATTCTATTGAAACTGTCGAATGTCTTCTCTGCGTCCTTGTCAGCAGAAGATACAGAGACAACCATTAAGTCCGTTTTCAATGCTCATTCCTCCACATGAAATCCGGAGAAGTAGGAACGACCACCCGACAATCCAGGCGTGCGTGGGACGTGGAACAAACCCCAAAATTCCGCATACTGGCCACGTGTTCCTCAGATGCGAATCGCCAGGGGCACCTATGTAATAGCACAGTGCCGCCCCTGTGCCTATAAATACACACTCACAGCGGTCACTATCTCTTCTTCCACCCTCGCACGAACCCTAGCGCCACCGCTAGCTCTCGACGACGCCGGCGACGAAGCGCTTCGCTGCCGCAACCTCTCCGACGCCGTCTTCACGCCGACCGCGGACATCGTCCTCTCCGCCGTCGCCATAGGTGTCCTCCGTCGCCAAGTTAGGGCACGGAAGAGTGAACTGCTCGGCCTCATCTCCCACTCCGTCTAGCAGTTCTCAGTGTGGTAAATAAAACTCCCTTTTTACAGCACCGTTGATCCTATTGATCTGTCACTTTCTACCACAAGCAGTTTCTGTTCACACAAGCTAGATCTCTCTCATACTGCATCTCATAACATGCCTAGTATATTCACTTGTGCTTCACAAAGTAGTTAGATTCCTCACTTGTACTGATCTGTGGATTCGTACAAATCTGGAACCAACTTCTTATCTATGAGTGAATGTCTTCGCACGATGAGGTCAATGTCTTCTAAACTGATTTATCTTCAAAATCTTCTGAGAATGCATATGACCTCTCCCCTCCCCTCGCACCTTAATGCTGTCACAGGTACATGTCCGTGGGAGAATCCTTTGATTCTCATAGTCTGTATTCATTTGCAGAATTCTTACAACATCACATAAATTCTCCTGAAGCCAGTTCCTGTTGGTCCAGCAAGAGAAAGCCTTTGAAGCCTTTGAACGTATTGAAGCCCTTCAAGTTAAAGTTTATGGCTTCAGAGAAAGCAGCAAGAAAGGGGGGCAGACAACATCGTGGCGGAACATCCAGAGATCTGCCTGATGAACTCGCAGAAATGTATAAGACAGATCCTGAAGAGGATTATAGTCAGCGCAAGACCCGAATCCAATGGATTCGACGCTATTGGGCAGAACAATGGTTCAAATACCGCTTCACAACCCAAAAGTATGCTGAGAAAAGTGTCATCAAAAGACCGTGGGGAGACATCTTATACAAGAACCTTCTACCCAGGTTCAGAGATAAAGCTATTGCCCAAAGCTTCTATCCATGCATGGTCCATGGGCCACAGCCTGATGATGCACATCCGTCGTCACTACTCTGGTGTCGTGACGACAATCTGTTCAAGCGCAACTTCCAGTTTGCCCAAAACTCAGCGAAGCAGAATAAGAAGAAATTTGGGTTAGACTTCAACCCTGGTCCCTCAGCACCAAGGGCAGATGGCACACGACATGCAGAACCCAATGTCATCAGTCCTTTCGCCAACCTTGAAGGCCTCATCACCTACATCTTGGTTCAAGGGACTGCAGTGAATGAGCCTGCGGCTGACACTGAGTCTGATGACGCGCCTGCAGTGCCGAAGCCAAAGCAGTTGAAGAAGCCAAAAGCTTCAAAGCCAGCCCCTTCACCAAAAATCTCAAGGGCGAAGCCATTGGCAACTGCACCTCCTGAAGACAGTGTGCAGTCTGAAGATTTATCACGCGTCTCCAAGCCCCAGAAGGCCAAGATGCCTCTGTCTCACACTGGCAAAGAGCTAACAGCTGCTGCCATCCTGCGCAATGACGACATTGATCTGTCAAGTGATGAAGATCTTGCAGATGACGCTCTTGAGCAACTCATCAAGAGCAAAGAAGAAGCAGAAATCTTCAATGATCTGCCTCTCTTTGATGTCACCATCATCCACAACTTCATTGACGAGTGGTTTGACACGCCAAACATCAGCTTTGAAGATCTGCAGCTACCTATTGGCCTCAGTGTCGCCTTCCAAGGCGCCATTGCTTCAGAACTTGCTATTGCCCAGCGCATTGTTGAACTGAAGCAGAAGATTGACTATGAAAAGGCTCAGTTCAAGAAGCATATGGCCAAGCTCAGCGTGCAAGAAGTGAAGAACTTCAAGACAATGATGCACGAGCTCAAGGAAGCCTTTGTGAAGAAGCATGCAGAAGCTCAGGGTTCGCGTGAGCGCATGAAGACTCTGGCTGACAGATGTGTGCAAGCCTATAATGAGGCTGAGAAGCGCAAAGCACTTGGGCGTCCTGGCATCGACCCCAGGATGGCCGCAAAGAAGAAGAAGAAGCCTGCTACGGCTGAATCTGATGCACCAAGGCAAGAAGCAGTTCCGATTGTCTTCCCAACAAGAATGACTGGCTCGAAGCAAAAGAGCCGGTCAACAGCGTCAGAGCTCAAGAAGACAAGAACTGCTGAGGCTGAAGCCAGGAAGAGGAAACACTCTGAAGCCTCTCCTACTGCCCCCACCAAGAAAAAGAGAAAGACCAAGAAAGCTCGGGCTGCTCCCACAGAGCCCTTGATAGTTGAACCCATTTCTATGGTTCATCCTGACGCAGAACGTCAACTGACAGTTCATGAGCCTGCTTTCACAGAGGCTCCTGAAGCTGAAGACATTCCAGCAGCTGATCCCATCGCTGCTGAAGACATTGGTCATCATGACAATGTAGAAGATGATGCAGTCCTTCCTCAGTTTGAAAACAGCAAACTCATCAGCATTGGTCGTCCACTGACGCCACTTGCACAGGATGCTTCATGGGCAGACCGCCCACAAGAGGAAGAAGACTATGAGGCCCAGCCCACTCCAACTCCACAGGCGTCGTCTGCGTTCCGCAGGCTTCGCAAAGGTCCAAGGCCTCAAGTCTCTGCTGAAGACATTCCGGCTGCATCAGCCGCAGAAGAAGAAGTACCACAAGATCCCACTCCCTTGTTCCACCAAGAAGCAGTTCTCCAGGAGAACGTGCCTTTGACCGACCCTCCAGCTAGTCAAGTGGAGGATGAAAATCCTGAGGCTGCCACAACCACCAATGAAGCTAATGTGGAGCCCTCCCCAGCAAAAGCTTCAGAAGACAGCGAAGCCACTGATCCCGCCACTTCTGTTCCTGAGTCTGCTGCCGGTCCCCAATTCAACTATCATGTTGAGCACAGGCCTCAGGTCCAGAAGCCAATCCCAAGACTGCCAAGGTTTCCAGGTCCTGCATCAGCACCTGGCTCCTTCAACATCAATGGCTTCAGGGCAGACAACACGTTCTTCAATAGCTCCAGGAACCCCTACTCAAGGGAAAGGATATCATCTGATCGGTTCTGGAGCTATCCTCAGCGAAGCTATTACTCTTGCATTCTTTACAACCAAGGTCGCATCTTCCCACACAAGCGCCTTGATGTTGAAGCTATAGCTGGTCTGCCCTGTCTAGAAGAAGCGTTGGATTGCTTCAAGCAAGTGGGTCTGCTGCAGTTTGTTACTGATGAAGAGCATTGGAATGAAGAGCTGCTGCTACAATTCTATGCCACACTTCACATCAAAGGGTATAGCAGAGATCCGAAGACTTGGGTCCTGGAGTGGATGACTGGCAACGTTCATCATGAAGCCAATGCATTTGACATCATTGAGCTCACTGGCTTGCCCACTCCTGGCGATCTCTTCGAGCAAGGCTGTCAGCTGCATGCTGAAGCTATTGAGAGCATCTTTCAGCGGCCAGAACCTAATATGAGTCAAATGCTCAGCATGATGAAGCCATTGCCCCAAGATGCTGCGTATCCCACAGAGTTCTTCGTTGAAGACCTTGAGTACCTGCCCAGAACCATCTATCACATCATCAGGCGAACTCTCTGGCCTATCAAAGGGCACTCTCCAAATGCCAAGCTTCAGGGTGCAATGAAGACTTTGGTCTTCTATATACTTCATGGCAAATGCTTCAATGCACAGGACTTCTTCATACGCCAACTTGCTGCATCAGGCATTGATCTGTTTGGTTTGAAGTTCTACGCCCCTTGGGTCATGCGGCTGATCAAGCTACACTCCGCCATCTCGTATCAGCCCTCAGCCCGCAACCATCGGATCTTCTTGCCTGACGTGGACATGTCTACTGAAGCCATATATTCTGAGCCTGCCAAGCAACCTCTAAGTCTTCAGAATGCAGAACATCAGAGTTTTACTCAGAACGTTGAAGGCGTTGAAGCAGTTTCTCGGGTGTATCCTTTGGCTGGCACTACACGTGCACCACACCCTGCTTCCACTGAAGCCACTGACAGTGCCACTGCTCCAAGACCCAAGAAGCGCACTCGTGTTCTCAACGACCGAGAGCTTCTTGTGGCTCTACATCAGAAACAAGATAGGCATCATGACTGGCTGAAGCGTCAGATGAAAAGCCTCTTGGTGGATGTTAATCGCACTCGAAATCTTGCCACCAAGAATGCTTTCGTTGCCCATGAAACCTGTCGCCGCACATGGAAAGGGCTAACGATGATGCTTTCTGAAGCTGATCTTCAAGAGGATGGCTTCACTGAGAGATTCAAGTTTGACTCCACACCTCCTCGAAGGGCTGTGCTGCTAGGAACTCCATCCCTTGAAGACTCTGAGTTCTCTTCCTCTGCTGCCACAGTCACTGCCAGAATTATTGAGGAAGAAGATGATGTTACTTCACCGCCACCTCCTTCAGCACCTCCAAGCTCTTCTGCACCGCCAAACAACACCAACAACCCTGCTACTTCACCTACTCCTCATGGGAACGAGTAGAGGCTCTATGTCTTCAAACCTTTTTGGTCATTACTGACAAAAGGGGGAGAAGCATATGAGATTGATAGTCTTCAAGCGGGTTCATATGGGCGGGTGCCTTATATTTTGCTTCGTGCTTACAACTCTCGTTTTTGCTACATTTGGTTCTTATGAGTTGTAACACTTAAACTAGATGGTCGTCTGCTACTTATTTGCCACCTTGTTTTGCGAAGATAAATTCCGCATGTGCGACGATAAATTCCGCACTTAGCTCATTCTGCAGACGTCCATTTTCCATTATGCATGTCATTATCTTCATATACTTTCACATGCATAGTGGATTGTCATCATAAGTTGAAGTGGATCTCCACAAGTACAACCTGCCATGTGCATTTGCATTCCAAAAGCAAATTAACTTATATGCACATCTTCAGGGGGAGCCCTTGCAACTTATGAAGACAATTCCTTATTCTTTACAATTTCACAGATTATATTCCCCGTTGAAAACTTCAACTAGTTTGTCATCAATCACCAAAAAGGGGGAGATTGTAAGTGCATCTAGTGCCACCCCTAGTTGGTTTTGGAGTATTGACGACAAACCTAGTTGAGGGACTAATGTGTTTGTGAGAATTGCAGGATAACACAGGTAGAAGTCCCTCATGATTCGGTTTTACTACCAGAGATGACCCCTAAAAATGTATGAAGACATTGAAGTCAAAGGTGGTATATGAAGATATTCACATTGAAGACTATGACAAGAGAAGACACGATATGAAGCCTATGGAGCTCGAAGACTTAGATCTTTCGTAGTTCTTTTTCTTTTGTGTTGAGTCATAGGAACCACCGTACTGTTAAGTGGGGTCCAAGAGAACCAGTCAGAATGACTGAAGTGATGCCTAAACCAAAAACCTATGTCTTCGAGTGAAGACTATGAGAGCGAATCTTGTCCAGAGTCGGACAAGTCAGCTTTGCTTGTAGCCCAAGTAAAGTTGCCGTGTGAGTTTGAAATCTGACCGTTGGGACACGTGTCAGTTCCTTAGTGACCCAGGGTCATTTCGGACAAATCAGGTCGGGTTGCCAAGTGGCTATAAATAGCCCACCCCCTACAACCATAAACGGTTGGCTGCTCAGATTGAAAGTACGGCTTTTGTCGTTTGAGAGCAACCCACCTCGAAGCCTTTGAGAGAGAATTCCTTGCGAGGATAAAGCCCTAACCACCAGAGCCAGAGAGAATTGGGCATCACTTAAGTCTTCTTGTCTGTGTGATCTGAAGACTTATTACACTTGAGGACTGTGCATCCTCCAGCCGGTTAGGCGTCGCGTTCTGAGCATCCAAGAGACATTGTGGATTGCCGGTGAACGAAGTCTGTGAAGGTTTGGGAGTCTACCTTGAAGACTTACCAGAGTGATTGGGCGAGGTCTATGTGACCTTAGCTCAAGGAGAATACGGTGAGGACTGGGTGTCCTGAGCTGCGTGTTCAGGACTGGGTGTCCGGGACTGTGTGTCCTAAGGTTTAAATACCTAGCCGCTCCAACCAGACGTACAGTTGTCACAGCAACTGGAACTGGTCCAACAAATCATTGTCTTCAACGAGTCACTGGTTTCATCTTCACTTCACTTTACTTACTGTTACTCCTTGTGAAGTCATTGTATGTTTGCTCTATCATTTGTCTTCACTGAGTGACTGCGTGTTCTGTTTGGCTTCACAATATCTTTCTACCTGATCCTTACTACCTAGCTGCTATTAGTCTTTGTGCTTTCACTTCATTGAATACTTGACTATGGTTTGCCTAGTGTAGTCTACCTTCCGCTGCATGGTAATAGGTTTAATTTTATCGTTTGTCTTCAAAACTCCCATGTTCTGAAGACTTTCTTAAAAATCGCCTATTCACCACCCCCTCTAGTCGATATAACGCACTTTCACCAGCCCTTTGTCAATGATGCTCAATGAGATCTTCCTGAAGTTGAAAGTGTGTGTCTGCATTTTCAATCTCCTTGTATGTCTGAAAAAAAGCTCTAATGCGGTTTGGGTCTCTAGCTGGTTTGACACGGCTACCCACATTGTCATAAAAAAATTCTAAGTTCATTTCTCTCTCATCTTCAAGAATCATATTGTGCAGGATAACACAACATGCCATGATGTTCTTCAAGATTTTCTTATCCCAAAAACGAGCAGGACCACGGACAATGGCAAACCTAGATTGCAAAACACCAAATGCTCTTTCAATGTCTTTTCGAGCTGCCTCTTGCACACTTGCAAATTCACATTATTTTTTTGTTTTGGGTTCTTTGATACTCTTGACAAATATGCACCAAGGAGGGTATATACCATCTGCAAGATAGTACCCCTTTTGTATTCATGCCCATTGATAGTGTAGTTGCAAGAAGGAGCATCACCACTAGCAAGCCTAGCAAACAAATGAGACCGTTGCAACACATTGATATCATTGAGAGTGCCCGGCATACCAAAAAAGCAATGCTAAATTCATAAATCATCAGATGCTACAGCCTCTAGCATAATTGTTGCATCACGAGACTTGCCACAATACATTCCTTGCCAAGCCTTTGGGCAATTTTTCCAATTCCAATGCATACAGTCAATGCTACCTAGCATGTCAGACCAACCTCTCCTCTCGTTTGCTGCCATCAATTTTATTGTGTCATCTTCATTGGGTGCCCGAAGATACTCAGGATCGAAGACACGGACGATCACTTCCGCAAATCTACGCACAGACTCAATTGAGCTATCTTCACCAATGCGAAGATACTCATCGGCATAGTCAGCCGGAACGCCATATGCAATCACCCGCATAGTTGCGCAGATTTTTTGATATGCACTAAATCCCTTTAAGCCCGCGGTATTCATTCTTTGAGTAAAATACCGGCAATTTGCCTTGCAAGCTTGAACAAGTTTCACAAAGAGGGATCGGCGCATTCGGTACCTTCTCCGGAAGAGGTGTGGAGGATATGTAGGATTCTCCGCAAAATAGTCTTGCATCAACATCTCGTTCCCAAGATGGCGATTCTGAGGAATGCACAGACGCCCGACAGTAGGTCCTCGCCTCCTCTTCTGGTGCTTGTCTTCATGCTCCTTCACGGCAAGTGCCATGACTCATGTTTGCCGCCGAAAGGTCGCAAGCATGGTCTCCACATCCGAGTCATCCGAATCGGATAGCAAGAACTTCTCGCACGGGGTCAACTCCATCTACACGCACACCGGCGCGTCAATCTACTGCACAGCTCACAAAAATCACAAAGAAGGGACTAACCGGTGGCGGGTGATCACGGGCGGCCACGAGGGGGTGCGCTTGACGATGGTCGATCCCCGGCGACGGCGACGACGGGGGACGGCTCTTCTCGCCAGATCCGGAGGAGCGGTGCAGCGGCTCGGCGCGGGAGGGTGTGGGGTGGCCCCGCGGCGCGATTCCGCCCGCAGATATGGACGGAATCACTGGTAGCGGGCGGGCAGAAGCAAGGGCGGGCGGCGGCGGAAGGAGGGGGGAAAGAGCGCGGGGCTGAAATGTCCCTCCCGCCAACTGCTTCTCTGTGATAGAGGGCACCGCAGCCGCGAGGGGGAAACCCGTGTTTTCCCGGGTTGGGGTCGGGAATTTGCCGCGCCCCCCAATATTTTTTGCGGGCCGGGGCGGGATGCAGGGTCTGGTCGGGCAGGATTTTCGGCCCGTACCCGCATTTTGGCGGTTATTTTGCGGGTCGGGGGCGGATGCGGGGTCTGCTAGAGTTGCTCTAAATGCCTCAAGCTCGTCACCGAGAGAAGAACAAAAGACACGCCGCATGGTCGAGGGATCACCACACTCATCGACGATGTGCCCAAGAGGGACATGATGCAAAAGTGCGACCACCGCCGAGTCAGCCGAAGAGGACAAAGGTTTTCACCCTGAGTGTTGGAAGGTAGGGGAAAGTCAAGGCGGCGCCTAAAGAGGATAACGGCTTTCACATGAAACACCGCCATTAGGGGCCAAGGCGTAAAACATTCGCTCGACCTCCCCTATCCACCAGATCGATGGAACATGTCATAGGCCCATCCAGATGGGGACCCCACACCAATGTACCAAGGACTCCAGATCCGGATGAGGACTTAGCCGCCACCATCGGTGACAGTCTCGCGAGGACCGCTTACCATAGCACGCCAAATCACCCACATCACTGAAGCATGCCGCCAACACTTGTAGTGATGCCGCTCGCAGGAGAGCTAACCTGTGGAGCCTCACCATCCTAGGCTGCTACCCCCGCATCTATAACGAACACTCCACTGTCTAGAGGGCATCAGGCCGCCGAAGCATATGCATTGACACGAACATTGCATGGATGGTACCATCATAGCACAACCATGACCAGTATCGGCCGACACCGAAGCCGATTCACGTGTTGTTCTAGGGTCTATGGCGCGGATCATTGGGGCCAACTAGCATCGTCGCTAGGGTTGAAGGAAATATGCCCTAGAGGCAATAATAAAGTTGTTATTTTATATTTCCTTATATCATGATAAATGTTTATTACTCATGCTAGAATTGTATTAACCGGAAACTTGATACATGTGTGGATACATAGACAAAACATCGCATCCCTAGTAAGTCTCTACTAGACTAGCTCATTGATCAAAGATGGTTAAGTTTCCTAACCATAGACATGTGCTGTCATTTGATTAACGGGATCACATCATTAGGAGAACGATGTGATGGACAAGACCTATCCGTTAGCTTAGCATAATGATCATTAAGTTTTATTGCTATTGCTTTCTTCATGACTTATACATATTCATTTGACTATGAGATTATGCAACTCCCAGATACCGGAGGAATACCTTGTGTGCTATCAAACGTAATTGGGTGATTATAAAGATGTTCTACAGGTATCTCCGAAGGTGTTTGTTGGGTTGGCATAAATCGGGATTAGGAGTTGTCACTCCGAGTATCGAAGAGGTATCTCCGGGCCCTCTCGGTAATGCACATCATGATAAGCCTTGCAAGCAATGTGACTAATGAGTTAGTCGCGGGATGATGCATTTACGGAACGAGTAAAGAGACTTGCCGGTAACGAGATTGAACTAGGTATAGAGATACTGACGATCGAATATCAGGCAAGTAACATACCGATGACAAAGGGAATAACGTATGTTGTCATAACGGTTTGACCAATGAAGATCTTCGTAGAATATGTGGGAGACAATATGAGCATCCAGGTTCCGCTATTTATTATTGACCGGAGAGGTGTCTCGGTCATGTCTATATAGTTCTCGAACCCGTAGGGTCCGCACGCTTAATGTTCGATGACGATTTGTATTATATGAGTTATGTGATTTTGTGAACGAATGTTGTTCGGAGTCCCGGATGAGATCACAGACATGACGAGGAGTCTCGAAATGGTTGAGAGGTATAGATTCATATATAGGATGATAGTATTTGGACACCAGAAGTGTTCAGGGGGTACCGGGTACGTATCGGGTCACCGGAAGGGGTTCCGGGCAACCCCCGGCAAGTTATATGGGCCTAATGGGCCAACAGGGGAAATACACCAGCCACTAAGGGGCTGGTGCATCCCCCCCCATATGGGCTGGGCAAATTGGAGAAAGAAAGGGGAAGAAGGAAAGGGAAAAGGGAATAGGATTCCCCCTTCCCCCTCTTCCATTCCTACTCCGAATAGGAATAGGAAAGGGGGGGCTGAATTGGGAGGACCCCAAGTAGGATTCCTCCTACTTGGGGCACCCCCTTGGCTGCCTCTCCTCCCCTCCAACCTATATATATGTGGGGAGGGAGGGCACCGCTAGAACACACAACGAACATTGTTAGCCGTGTGCGGCGCCCCCTCCACAGTTTATGCCTCCGGTCATATTCACGTAGTGCTTGGGCAAAGCCCTGCGGATCACTTCACCATCACCGTCACCACGCCGTCGTGCTGAGGGAACTCTCCATCGACACTTTGCTGGATCAAGAATTCGGGGGACGTCATCGAGCTGAACGTGTGCAGAACTCGGAGGTGCCGTACGTTCGGTGCTTCATCGGTCAGAACGAGAAGAAGTTCGACTACAATAACCGCGTTGTCAAACGCTTCCGCTTTCGGTCTACGAGGGTACGTGGACACACTCTCCCCCTCTCATTGCTATGCATCTCCTAGATAGATCTTGCGTGAACGTAGGAATTTTTTTGAAATTGCATGCTACGTTCCTCAACAAGGGTAGCCCTCGAAGACATGACGATGATGTAGCAGGCCTCTACAGGCCAGATCCAGCCCAACCCTTGAAGTCCGCCATAACCGTACCCTAGATCTACCACTACTGGATGCTGAAGACCCGTACCCCACCATCGTTTGCAACCAGCCATGTACTGGCCCAAACCCGCCCGCCCCGTGCCGATGGGGAGGTCGTCTCATGTCACCCAAGGAAACTGTCCCACCAGAGCACTAGAGCGCCAATAAAAAGCACGTCGGGGCTCGAGATGCGTCGCCACAACGAGCCCAGACCGCAGCACACATCCACCCGCCGAGTCCAGGCAAATTTGACTATTTTGACCTGTGGACGAAATCAATTCACAAAATGAACTGCCCGTGAAACTATTTCACAGCACCGACCCTTTTGTGTAGCGCCCGCCACGCAAGCGCCACACCCTATGGTGCAGCGCCCAGCTCGGGGGCGTTGCACGCTAGTCCACGGTGGCAGTCCTTGGGCCCGCACCCAGTAGTGCAGCGCCTCCTAGCTAGGCGCCGCACATGTAATGTGCAGCGCCTAGCGTTCGGGCGCTGCACTGTGACTTATCCAGCGGCTGGGCCCCCCTCCCCCACTCCCCCACCCCACACACCCAACCCGAGCTTTGCCCCCTCTCCCACTCTCTCCCCCTCTCAAATCCTCTCCCAAAACTTGCAAATTTGAAGAATTTGTCCGTGGATTTCGAAGTCATACCCTCCCTCAAGGTAATCTTCTCCGATCCCTTGTTTTGATCCAAGTAATGCTAGTTTGGGAAACCCTAGTTTTGTTTGGATCTAGAGATTTGCATGGAGATGTGAGATCTTTGTTTGCCAATTTCCTATGATTAGGCTTTGTTAGTATGTTAGGGTTATTCTTATGGGTGTTCTTATGTTGGTGCTAGGGTTATGGTTAGGGTTATTGTTAGGGTTATGGTTAGGGTTAGGGTTATGGTTAGGGTTAGGGTTAGGGTTGTTGTTTGATATATATATATTAGGGTTTGTATTCCGTGTTAATCCTTAAATTAGTACTCATGGAAGCAATGTTACGATGTGTTGTTTGAATGCTTATAGGGATGGGAAGAACATGTGTGTTTGTTCATCATGGGGACAAAGACGCCTTCTTGAAAGGCAATATTGAACCGGATCCGGATGAGCTAGATATGTTGTTTGATAGTAGTCCTAGCTATGCGGAGCTCTTGCAACAAGTGAGGAAAGATTTGAATTGGATGGACCCTAGTGATATCGTTGAGTTGGAGGGAAGGCATAATGTAGGTTTTGGAATGCACATCCGTTGGAAGACAATGCGTATCAACTCGGAGCAACGTTGGGTTGCATACAAGGAAATGGTGGCCGATTCACTTGACAAGGCTCTTGAGTTATTTGCAACGAAGAAGGTTGATTCAAATTTGCATTTGGACTTGAACCGGAAACCCTCCCCTTTGGTTGCTAGTAGCCCCCCACCCTTGAAGCGAGATGAAATTGTTGAACCTCTTTTGACCCAAGAAGTGAGGCCAACATTGAGCCCGTTTACAAACAACCAAGATGAAGCTTTGCAAGAGGACAATGATGAGTATGCATACGATGACAATGAAGTTGATCTCCATGACAACAATGTGGGTGATCTTGACAAATATCATTTGCAAGAGACAATGGACCATTCCATCCCTTTTTCCCGTGCATATGCATCGGATTCGGATGACGAAGGTCCCAATGAACAAGTTGATGAGGAGGGGTTCACGGTGAAGGAGGCCGAAGCTTTCGAGAAGGTATTCGGTCGGGATCACAAGACACCATTGTTCAAGGATGTTAGTCTCGCGGATGAAGCCGTTGTGGATGGTGGCAAATCTATATCTCTTGGGGTTAGGCCAAGCTCTCACCGTGATTTGGGAGACGACAAGAACCGGATTGGTAAAGGGTGTAAGTTCGAAACCTTCTTGGAATTGAAGATGTGGCTCGACAACTACTCGGTTACGCATTATCGTCCACACAAGGTGGTGCATTCGGGCGTCAATGTGCGCTACACGGTTGCATGTGCATGTGAAGATGAAATATGTCTGTGGATTGTGCGTGCAAGACCATGGAAAGGAGGTCCCGCTTGGCACGTAGTGAGTTGTGTGCCAACTCACATGTGCCGAGGCAAAAGGGTGGATGGCAAGATTGTGTCCCAAGACCACAGACAACTCACGTCTGAGTTCATCGCTTACAGGCTCTCCAACTCAATATCCACACTTCCAACAATGAGCGTCCAACATGTCATTGACCTTGTGAAAGCCATCTTTCATTACAAGGTGAAGTACGGCAAGGCATGGAAGGCGAAGCAAGCCGCATTTAAGATGTTGTATGGTACTTGGGAGGAAGCATAGAAGTGCCAAGGCAACCAAGTGGGAGCTAACCTAGTGGTAGCCAACAAGTGCCTAGCCAACCAAGTGGTAGCCAACAAGTGCCAAGCCAACCAAGTGTTAGTCAAAGAGGATCTAGGCAACAAAGAGGTCGGCAACTAGGACTTACAAGAGGCCGTGGTAGTGGTAGTCTAGGCCGTGGTGGTGGTAGAGCTCGTGGTGGTGGTGTTGGCCGTGGTGATGGTCTTGGCCTTGGTGATGGACTTGGCCGTGGTGATGGACAAGGGCAAGGTCGTTATAGAGGAATGTTTGGATACCTCGATGGACCATTTCCGTATGTTGCTCACTAACTATAATGTTTCAAATGTTCTTGTTTTCCATATGTTCTTTTTTTTCATATGTTCCATTTGTTTGTATTGTCTTTACTAACCATTATGTTTCACTCATTGTAGGTATGGCGGCTTCCCAACCCAACAAACCAACAATGAAGGAGGATGGCGAAGATGAGATGGAGGGATGGTGGGAGAAGGCTGCGAAGAAGCTTAGAGAGGAGGATGCAGCCAAGCTAAAGAAGAAAAAGGAAGAGGAGCTTGAGGAGAAGAGGAAGGAAGAAGAGAGAGCGTCAAATGCGATGCGCGCTAGGGAGCAAGCATTGGTGAGGAAATGTGAGGAGGCATGGAAGAAGCGTCAAAAGGATTTTGAAGAAGGAACCATGAAGCTTTGGGCAATTGCAGTTGAAAAAAAAGAGAGGGAGGAAAAGATATTCATGGAGAGGGTGGTTAAGGAGGCCCACCTCATAAGGAAAAGGGAGGAGGAAGAGGAAGAAGAGAAGAAGAAGAAGAAGGGAAAGGGGCCTTGCTCTACGCAATATAGCTATGTCATCTTCAACTTGCTTGTGGACGATAATCGTGTTATCCTCTAAACTATGCTCTTCGATTTGGTTGTGAACTAGTATGTGTCATGAACTACTATCTCTCCTCTTCGATTTGGTTGTGATCTACTATGTGTCATGAAGTACTATGTATTATGAATTAGTATGTGTCGTGAAGTACTATGTGTCGTGAAGTACTATGTGTCGTGAACTACTATGTGTCGTGAAGTACTATGTGTCGTGAACTACTATGTGTCACAGTTCTTTGCTTGCTATGTGTCGTGAGCTACTATCTCTCCTCATCGGAATATGTGTGCGTGTGCCCAAAAATTTGCTAAGTACAGGTGCAACGCCTAGCTACTGGGTGTTGCACTGCACAGTGTGGCGCCTCGGTGCTAGGCGCTGCATGGGCTGTAGCTTGCAAACAGAAAGTTTGCTCTCTGTTTAGCTCAGTCCATGTGTGCAACGCCTCAGCTCTAGGCGTCACACTGTATAGTGCAGCGCCTAGAGCTGAGGTGTTGCACACATGGACTGAGCTAAACAGAGAGCAAACTTTCTGTTTGTAAGCTATAGCCCATGCAGCGCCTAGCACCGAGGCGCCACACTCTACAGTGCAACGCCTAGCTACTAGGCGTTGCACTGTACAGTGTGGCGCCTCGGTGCTAGGCGCTGCAGTGGCTGTAGCTTGCAACCAGAGTGTTTGCTCTCTGGTTAGCTCAGTCCATGTGTGCAACGCCTTAGCTCTAGGCGCTGCACTATACAGTGTGACGCCTAGAGCCAAGGCGTTGCAGACATGGACTGAGCTAACCAGAGAGCAAACACTCTGGTTGCAAGCTACAGCCACTGCAGCGCCTAGCACCGAGGCGCCACACTGTATAGTGCAACGCCCAGTAGCTAGGCGTTGCACTGTAGAGTGTGGCGCCTCGGTGCTAGGCGCTGCATGGGCTGTAGCTTGCAAACAGAATCATTATCAGGTAGAGATGAGGAAGGGAGAGGGGGACTTGGTGCACCCAGAGGGTGATTGTCATGGTTCAGAGTTCAATGTGGTCGAGCAGGGAGTTGAGGTCACCCTCGAGGATCCAGACCAGTTCAAACATGTCGAGACTGCCAATGTGAATGATCAAGATGAGGGCTTTAATGGTGAAGCTAATGAAGATCAAGTTCAACATTACTAAGACAACAAGTGCAACATAGAGGATCAAGTTCAACATTGCTAAGACGTCAACTCCAAGTTCAACATAACTAAGACATACAAAGAGGATCAAGTTTAACATAGAGCTACCACAAATAAAGGACTATGGCTGGTTCCTAAGAAGAGCTAGTTCCTTGAGCGCTTTTTGGCTGCTCCCCCCCCCCCCTCTTGCTGGCTAACTTCTTGACCTTCCTAGGAAGAGGAACACGCTCCCGCTCCGACTCCGGTTCCTCCACGTCATCGACATCGTCATCCAAATAGTCATCCAAAGCCGCCATCCGCGAGGTGCCGACCGTCCTTTTGCCTCTTTCGGTGAAGTCTTCAGGTGTGTACTTGTTGATTCCCTTTCTAGGCTTTAGCATGTATGCAGACCTAACCTGGTACGCCCCCAAGGTCATATCATCATCAGCAACCTATGCATCAACAAAAGATATGGAAAGACCGTGTGTGAGGATATAGTTAGCAATGCATCAACAATTGGATATATATGCTCATGCCATACCTCTTGGGTGACCACACCCACATCCTCATCCTCCAAATGATCACCATGGCTCTGGCCCGAAGCGGGATCTGATGGTGTCGCCGACCTAGACCGTTCTGGTGATACATACTCGGGGTCACGACAACCAAAAAGGTTTGATAGCCGCCTTAACTTTTGGCCCTGGCGCTGCAACATGTACAAGTGAATGAGACATCGAACGTAGCAACACATGTTAAGTGCTAGTTTGAAGGAGATGTGAACCTTGATGAATGCTCGAAGTGCACCTTCTCCATCGCTTTTGCCAGCCGGGGTTGTTTCAAGAATAGTCTCGGTCTCATCAGCTGCTTTCTTGATCTGGGCACGCTATGAACAGAAATGGTATTAACGTGTTAGGCAAGCGAAGATGTGAATAGTGTGAATGAAAAGCAAAGAGGGCAAATACCACAAAGTTCATCATTGGAGCTGAAGGGATCACTGAGTTGCCTTTCCTGACTAATGCGTTGTACTGGTGTTGGCTACCTCATCAAAAACAGTGGGTTCTTCCAAAATCTCCTCAGCATACGCCGGCTTGCATACCTCCACACGGGTACTTGCAAGAAACCATGTGAGATAGTTGTTGAACGCTACAGGGCAGTGCTCACGAAGCTGGACTCCTTTTCCAGCCCTAGCTTGCTCCACACTAAGCGCAAACTGTACGACATACTTTCTGTGATGCTTGGCCCAATCCTTAATCTTCCGCTGCCTTTTCCTATCCAACCTGCAAGTTAGAAACATAATATTAGTAGCATCGAAACCGCCGAGAAGCTGCTAAGTACTCAAGGTTAATTATATCTTACGCGTGTAGCAACTTGTCCGTGTCCTCCCACTCCGGCGGATGTGCCTGGAACAAACCAAACTGACGGCGCACTCGATGTGGGAGGTGAAGCTCAACCGCCCAGTTGCATATGAGTGGGCACCGCATACGCCAGAGATCCCTATCCCTAGTGCACATCGGATTCAGCCTGAACTCTAAAGGGTTACCAAAACTATCTCCTGTTCCATACGGCTCCCATATCACCTGCAAAATGGGATAGAATGCAAAATTGATATCGAGTTGCAATAGAAGCATCATAATCACTTATGCCATGTCAATTCACCTGCTCAGGCGTGATCGCGTCAAGCTCACTCTGGTACAACTTGTACATGACCGAGGGATCATCTGTCGTCTCATTTATCACATCCCACTTGTAAGCCCAAGTGGGTAGCCGTAGTAGGTCGCCTTTGTCGTCCCAATCATCGTACTTCACCTTCTTCGGACGTCCAACCGGCAAACGCTCCCAGCTCCATATGGAAAGTGCGAGCAAACAACCACCAATACCTCCAGATGACCTACAACAGGCTTCGTCCAACTGCACATAAAAGAGAACATGGTTCAATTAAGAGCAAGATCGCATTCATAATGTAGCAATGAAGTGAAAAAGAAACAACTTCATACCTGTCTATACAAGTAAGCCAGTGTCGCCGAACCCCAACTCCATTTGCTATCGAAGACGGTCAACGCCTTCAGCCACATCCATGGAGCATTCTTGCCTGTGCCATCAGCAAACATAGTCCTGGATATCACATACCACATGTAGACACGAGCATATATCTTGACCGTGTCCTCATCAGCTTCCGGTGGGCAAGTACCAAAGTGCTCAGTAATCCACGTGAAAGTAGCACCGGCTGCGACTCTTTCCTTCTTCTTGTTTTCTGCTGCTGGTTCCGGAGGCTCCGGAGGAACCATACCGATAAGGGCATGCATCTGCGCGCGCCACCCATCGGAGTCGGTGCTCATACATAGAGGATTCCCATCGATAGGAAGACCGGTGATCATAGCAATATCCTGGAGCGTCACTGTCATCTCCCCGGTCCGTAGATGGAAACTATGTGTCTCCGGCCGCCAATGATCAATAAGCGCGGTGAGTGCTGGAGCATTGTTGGGTGGCGTCGACCGTCTGACCATATGAATGAAAGGGAGAAGTCCTGTCTCCCTTACATACGGTGTGTATCGCTCATCATAGCGCATCCACCCAAGGGTGACCCCGTGAGAACGAAGCTTCAAAGGTGCAAGCGCCTACAAACAAACAATTCATAACATTACATATGGGGCATTTGTGTTTGAAATAAATACGAAATTCATAAAACAGGCCACTTTCATTATTACCCGCTGCTCCACCGCCATAGCGTACGACCGGTGTTGTTTGTCCCAGTGATCATCGAGAAGCCAAACCATCCTAACAATTTTGAAAGAAAGCTTTCTTGTCAACACGATTATCTTTTCAATACAAATAAACTAAAGTACGCCTACTAGATGCAAAATACAAAGCATATGTATCCAAACCATTCTTGCCAATACAAATGTAATTTCAATAAACTAAACTAAGCCTACCTCATGCAAGATTCAATACAAATATCTTTTCCATATAAATAAAATGTCAACCTATGTATCCAAACTATATAAATAACATGTCAACCTATGTATCCAAACCACATTCTAGTCTAACAAGGGTTCCCCAAATCTAATACATGCAAGATTCAAACAAAAATTCCCTAAATCTAATACACACAAGATTCAAACAAGGGTTCCTCAAATCTCCGAAATAGCATACATTCTATGGATAGAAAGAAGGGGATCGGAGAAAAGTACCTTCTAGGATGGATTGGTGAAGGAATCCACGGGCCAAATCGTCAGATTTGAAGATTTTTTAAGAGGGGATTGAGAGGGGGAGAGGAGGAAGCCGCCGGCCGCCTGTTCTGTAACTCCTCTGGAACGAATGGGTGGGGTGGGGGGGCAGCGGGCGGCTGGCATCTAAGTCACAGTGCAGCGCCTGCGGGCCGGGCGCTGCACATTACGGTGCAGCGCCTAGCTCTGAGGCGCTGCACTAGTGGGTGCAGGCCCAGGGGCTGCCACGATGGACTGAGGTGCAACGCCACCGAGCTAGGCGCTGCACCGTAGGGTGTGGCGCCTGCGTGGTGGGCGCTACACAAAAGGGTCAGTACTGTGAAATAGTTTCACGGGCAGTTCATTTTGTGAATTGATTTCGTCCACAGGTCAAAATAGTCAAAATTGCCCCGAGTCCAGCCCGATCACCGCCTGCAGCCTTGCACGTGCATCGGAGCACTACCGACCACTACCAAGAGCCGCCTCGCGCCAGATCAGTGCACATGCATCGCCACCACCAGGCTAGGAGAGCCCAGCCACCGCCACCACTCCGGGCGCCACTGACCAGGCCTGCTATGCAGTCAAGGCCAGCGCTAGGTCCACACGGCCATGCGTTGGGCCACGGCAGCTACGCACGCGCGCCGCACCCCGCAGCCACCTTGCCCGGCGTCGCTATCGAACGCTCATGTGGCAGCGGTGCGATAGGGAGATGAGGAGGAGATCAAGCACAGTGGTGGCTAGGGTTCCCCCGTGTTGCCAGGCGTTGATGATGCGGTGGTGAGGGTGAAGCGTTTTTTTGGCTGTTACTACCTTTTCCCATCTCTTTGACACCCGTTTAGGCACCACCTCCTGGAGAGATAACATAAAAATGGGTATGCTGCTCAGAACATATGCATTAATAAGGATTCCGCTACCCGGTCCCGGCTGCACTCATTCAAGTTGGCGAGCGATCAACACGTGCGCCGCGAACCGAGAACAAAACTAAAGCATAACTGCAAGTATAGCAAAGAAAGGAAAGATTCAAAGCCGAATTTTGTGATGTGTCGCGCGTCCCTGCCACGGCATCTATCTTTGTGATGCAACCACTGCACGGCGTGCCAAGGTACTTATCTCCGTCTCTTTAGTTCCTATATACATTTGTGTGATCAGCACCACATTCGCTCGTGCAAATGGACCTATCTGTACCTAAAACCGAAGCATCGCAAGGAAGTTGCCTGTAAATTGCTCAGCAACGTTCGGTTGAAGCCGCAGCAAGTATGAAGAAAAGAGACGCCGTCGGTGGAACTGGAGCTTGATGGCATTCCTGTCTAGTTTAGGCTCGGTTTGGTAGGCACTAACCGGGATGGAATTCTTTTCAAGGATGCTTAGTTAGCACAGACTAGTACTACCAGCTCAACTTGAGAGCAAAGCCAACCCGCTGAGCGTAACATCGTTGTTTTCCATCCTTTTGGTAAACAAAAAGGCTGCTGGCAACTTAATCTAGTCGTTGATAGCTGTAGCTTTTGCTTTCTCTGTTTCCTTTATTTCAGTTAAGTTCAGTTAGGCATGAGCCGCGTCTGTGCGTGCCGTGCATGTAGGGCTAGGACCCGGTCTTGGTGCTCGTGGGATGGCGCGAGCGTGAGCCAGATCGTGGCGCCGAGGTAGGATCTCTACCGGCCACCGTTTTCCTTTCCTGTAATAGAATGAGAAGGAATGAAATAGACAGAAAAGTCGCAAGGCTTACGCGACGCAAAAAAAAATCCTAGTGTTCATCTCTGTCAGAGAGAGTTCGAGGGAGAGGGATTCCTGACAAAGGCTACATGAGCTAAGCCAACTTGTAGTACTAAACCCGCCAATGAAATCAAGGGGAAATTTACTAGTCGGATAACATGTCATCATCATGAACAACAGCGGGAGTTTAATCAAGCAGAGTGTCTGTGACGTTGAGCGTGATGGGCCCAAATGATACCATCATGGGATCTTACGAGAGTCGCCCATGATCTCCGGTCGAGCTTCTCTCACGCTCACACGTACGCACTAGGTACTCGAGCACAGCATGCAGCACGCCAGCACTACCTACCTACTTGTCCTAGCCAGTTTAGTGCTCATCTTATCTTAGGCTATAGACCGAACCAACATGGCCAACTTTAGTCTGTCGACCGATGGTTTTGTTGTCTGGAACA
This sequence comes from Triticum aestivum, assembly GCF_018294505.1. Classification (NCBI taxonomy): domain Eukaryota; kingdom Viridiplantae; phylum Streptophyta; class Magnoliopsida; order Poales; family Poaceae; genus Triticum; species Triticum aestivum. The sequence goes on along the minus strand of NC_057800.1, from coordinate 23,129,493 downwards.
ACTTCCCTTTGTTCGGCATGATTGCCCGGGCGACCAGAAAGCAGAGGTCCAACGTACATCGTCGAAAAAGAACGGTCCATTGCCGCAACAAATCCCACAATGTTGAGAGACAACATCAGCTCGAATAGGTGTACATATTCCTTTGGTTGGATCCAAAGGTGGAAAATTCGAGGGTTAATTAACTATGACTTGGGGCTCACTCTCATTAGCATAAACATGTCATCTCGAGGGCACCAGTACTACTAATGGAAGTGTACGACATGCTTAGCAGCAGGTTACGTAGGTCAAGTAGGTATCCATTCTACTCGGTGAACTGGATGCTCTTTCGATCGAAGCACGCTTTACTCCTTCATTGTACATCTATGTAGGATAATTTATGCCGCCAATGTCGATGCATATCTTAACAACAATTTACCGAGAAGTTTTTTGTTTATGACTGATCCACTCAAGCAAGGCATTGCTTAATTTGTCCAGAAGACTAAATTAAAAATCAATGCAGAGCTGGGACAACATCTATCACCTGAAACCGTACCTTTAATTTGTGTGGTTCCCTTTCTACTCTGGGTGTTTCGGTGGTCACCAGAGAAATAGATAATTTCTCCGGAGCATCAGCATGAACTTTTCTCCTCCTCATGCTCGGCTTATCTACTGACGCGGACGAATGATTGGACGCGCTATTTTTGCTTTTCCTGGATCAATTCAGATCAGTTCCGGTCCCAAAAATCCACCTGCTATCTATCTTTGTCTCTCTTCCACAAGTGCCAACGTCAGTGAGTTCAATTATTGAGAGGGTGAGAAAAACGCAGCAGCACTGGAGTAGGTACCGGCACTTGGCATGTCTCCAGCGTCAAAAAGGTGAGAATAGTCAATTCCAAGGCTAATTCGTGCATTGTCAATCAATTGTACCAAGGAAGGGAAAAGAGAAATGGAAGAATATTATGTCTGGGAGTATATATCAACTTGCAAAGGTCACCTACCTTGAACTACTATCCACAGTAAATAGGAGTACCTCACTTTCTCAAGGCGTCGTTTTTTTACGGATGACTAACAAGTTTGTAGAGGAAACAAAGCCGTCGACGTGGAAGTTGCATTGTCAATATGGAACAAAAGCTACTACAGCTTGTTAAATTTCTTGTGTCAACTTCCTAGCATTGATACATTATTAGTATGTGGACGTAGCGTACGACTGGGTGGTAGCTTCATTAGGCGCACGCGGTCGATGGATATATGGACCGAGCGGCACATGGGTAGCCATGTGTGACGTGCACAATCACGTCAATTCGGACCCGGGAGCAACACCGCTACTTCTATACGCGAAATAGATGGTCGCATGGCCAATTACTCCTTGTTTTCAAGCTCCGGGCGTCACCTTGAACTTACTAAGATAAATAAGTCCTTTGTACGTGTGTGTGCAGCCTTGTTGATGGAGGTGAGCAGTTTTGATTGAGCAACTCGTTCAATTTGTTTATTTCATTATTGTTGTTGGTTCAGATTCGAGAGTGGGTCATACGGTGTGATGGTCTTTCACATCCCTTGTTTGGTCAGAGAACCTTGTTGGCGGCTAAATAATGCATGTTCGATTCGGACAAACATGTTTTTGTGAAGGAAGCCATGGGAGCATGTTGCTTTGAGCTTTGAACCTTAGACCGCAGTTGAAGCAACTTGCACTACTTTCATGTGGATATTAATTCTTTCAACACTTTGTTACTACAAGATCAGGAGACTTCAATAGTTCTTTTAAAAAAAATGATTCTTATTATTGACAAAATTAATGGTACGATCGACGGTTCGGATAGAAGCAAAGAAAAACCTAGTTGTCGGTGAGTGTTTTCATTGGTACCCCTCTCCTCGAGTGGCCTATTTGGCACTGGTCGGCAGGGAGAACAAACTATCAGCACTGGAGTATTATTTAAGTTTCTTTTATGTTAGATTTTTCATGTTCTTTGTGGGGGTGTCTTGATGGTGGAGGCAACATCACACTTAATAAAAGTCTCACAACTCTATCCCCATTATGGTGTGGTTGTTGTGGCCAAAGCAATTAGTATAGGGGAAGCCACGGTGTTTCGATTTAACTTATCGATGGCTTCTAGTCGGTGGATTGTTGTCTCCATCCCAACTTGATGGTGTCAGTGGCAAACATTGATGTCAAGTTTATTTTGGTATGTGGTTCTACATTTTAATTCTTGCATGCCCTTGGTCTTCTTCCCTCTAGTTTAATGAGGATGCGGTAACTCAATGCCCTGCCTTGTGAGGTTTGTGTCCCCGGGCAAAGTACGATCAATGATCTTAGGTTCTCACGGTTGAGGAGTGGTCACGCAACTCTTCAAAACTTTTGATTAGTCCATCTGATGCACGTTATGTCTTCTGAAGTTTTCTCCGGAAATATTGGAAGCCTTCGGATATAAAAATTAAAATTAGTGGATAGAATTGGAGAGTGTGCATCCTACCCTCGCGACAAATCCCCGCGTTCTCATCCTAGCACACCGATGAAAAATCGAGCGAAAATCCTTGGGGAGAGGACATATACCTTAGGTGATTGTGTCAATGGCGACACCAGCTCCATGAACCGGCCCATCGGCGAGGAGCGGCAAGCAATTTCCCCGTAGAACAGAGCATCGGGAGCAGGGCAGAGATGAAGAGGTAGGGGGAAGTGCGTGTGAAGAGAGGCATGATTCCCAAAAACCATGGTAAGACAACCACCCATCCCACGTCGTGTCATATCACACCCGTCCATTTTCGAACGAACGGCTCGTTTTCAGTCGTGTAGTAGGCACACACGACTAATCGACCATGGACGTGGCAGACGGCCCCCGATGTCTAGATTCGTGCGGCTGCATCTGATGGACGATGTCGTGTCGTGCGAAGAATGTCCTGCTCCTTATGATTTTCGTTTGCGATAAATGTGAGTCGTGTTGTGGTACTATGCGTTACTCGAAACTAATTTACATCCGACACTTTCGTGTCCGATCTTTGTATGATTGTCAATCTGGTGGTGGGGGTAGTGTGGGCGGTTAATCTAACGGTGATTAGTTAGTGTCATGCATGCATCGGCCGAAAAATCGTCGGCGGTCCTTTGTTTTAGGGATGGATGGTTGCATATGTGGCACCGTACCAAAATCGCATGGAAAGTATCATGTGCATTACTCTGCATAGCAGCGTGATGACACTGGCATCTGGCATGGTGATGACACTAACGCGGATACTGTTGCGGAGATGACCGGCGCCGCGCGCGCCGTCGGTTACAAAGCAACAATGACATGAATCATAATGTTGTGATCACGCCTTGCAACTAATCAAACTCACATCAGGCGTGCACATGCACGGAGGCCGTGACACGTCTAACTACGAAATAGTATCGACGGGGCGCGGCTGAGAGCACTCGCTTCGGATGAAATTATTAAGCGTGGGCTCGACCAGAACAGCGGCTTTATGATTTTCTTCTTTCATTTTGGGCCGGACAACGGCTTTAAGATCCTGATTGTGAGTACTCCCTTCGGTCCTTTTTAGTTCGCATATAAGATTTGACTGAAGTCAAGTCTCGTAAAGTTTGACTAATTTTATTAAAAAAAATACCAACATTCACAATCTGAAATCAATATCAATAGATGTGTCATGACTTAAAGTTTTATATTATATAACTTTAGCATGGCAGATGTTGATATTTTTCATATAAATACGGTCAAATTTTGTGAAGTTTGACTTCAGAGAATTTTAATATGCAGAGTAAAAAGGACCGGAGGGTGTACGTCTGAAACCTTTGTCTGATTCCGTTTAAAATCTGGTCCCGTTTCCAACGTGCAGCCAATAATGTGGCGAGATATTATGTGACCGCTGGCTGGTGGATGCGACGGGAGGCGTCTGGGCGGCCCCCATCCTCCGATTGATACGTGGAAACTGAAAGCCACGACATGAACGATCGAGTGTTTAACTTTGGATGAATGCTGGTGTGTTACTGCATCAGCTGTTCGAACGCAGTAGTAAAACCCGAGTACAGTAGAAGACGAGCCATACGAGCTGCGTGCCCTAGCTACCAGTGGTGACCGTTGGCGCAGTCCAGCGCGCGCGCGTGGTGCCGCCTAGCGCGCATGCTCTGGACCGGTGGCGCAAGCAAGCGCACGGCGCCTCCCGTTTCTACGACCGACACAAAGACAGGCACCTCCGAGAGAAGAGCTCGGCGTTGCAGTCCGTTCGTAGTCGCACCACGACGCACGTATACGTACTAGAGTCTCGAGTATCAACCAGCTGACGCTTCACGGTTTTGGTCACGACGAGTCGGAGCCGGCGAGGAGTCGTTTTCCCGGCCTGGTCATGGCGGATGGGGCTCGGCTAGCTGCTCGTGCCGTCCGCTCCGGCTTTCGAACGGCCGCGGTTGGCGCCGGGCATGCGGACGTGCGACACAGTGGGCGGCGATGGGCATCTCTCTACTTTGGCGCTGCATCGGATGCGATGTCAAAGGGGAGACCCCAGCCAGTACAGCATCGTACCGGCGAGAGAGAGTAAAGAACTGATCGAGTAGAGGTAGTGGCGATCGTGAAACACGGTCCTCTAGGCCTGGATATGTACCTACCGTGTGTACTAGCTGGAGCTGTCGGGGCACGTGGGGAATATCACTGCGGACGCAACGCCTTTGCCGAATGGAAATATTCTAGTCCAACAAGTTGGAAAATGGAATGCACTGGCCTTTAAAATTGCCTTGTGAGTTCACGCTACTCCAAATTCGACCTGCTTGGGGTAAATTTGACCGCCTTTTTTAGTTTCTTTTTTGCGAGAAAAACTTCCGATCTATTCACTTTCAATTATGGCAATACACAGAACAACGAAAATAAAATAAAAAAAATAGAAAGGTTGGGTGCATTTTACTGTGCCGTTGCTGTTGCTAAGTTTCTTAAAAAAATACTCACTCTGTTTCAAAATAAAGGTGTATTGCTTTTTTAAAAAGTCAAATCGTTAAAGTTTGATCAAATTTGTAGAAGCAATATATCAAAATCCATAATATCAAATCAGCATGATTAGATTCATCATGAAATGAATTTTCATTAATTTTTCTTTAATGTTGTGGATGTCGATTTTTTTTGCTCTCAACTTGATCGATGTTAAAGAAATTTGACTTTACAAAAAATAATACCCGTTATATTTTTTTAAAGATGGAATATTTAGTTTAGCCGGTGGGGGAGATGATGGAGTGTGTTCTAAATTTTATTTATAATGCGGTGATTTGATGTGCCTTTCATGTTGTGGTTCTGTGTTAATCGCTAACCAATGTATATTTATGTAGGAAAATTTCTGCGTCGGTAGTTGCAAGTACTATATTGGTGTTACACTATCACATGATGGCGCTTATTTTTTCTAGGTGGTCGGACGGTGCGTGGAATTGATGGACTTTTATAAGCCGGTTGCCACTGATTGATTTGAAAAATCATTGGCCCGGTCTAAATCGTATATCAAATCCAAACTTGAATACCTCAATTGCATGAAAGAACTTCAAAATTAGGGAACATAAGGAATTAAAAGAATTGAATGGGAGAGCTCCTTAAGAAATTGTTGAGCCGGTTAAAATTGGGTGACCCAATTCTAAATTGAACACCTCAGTTAATTGTGGGGCCTTAAAAATTAGAAAGCATAGTGTATGGTATAGAAGAATTCAATGAGAGAGCTTTCAGAAATGTTGACCCGGTCAAAACCAGGTGACCCAATTCTAATTGGAGACCTCAATTGAACGTGGGTTAAAACTAGGGAGCATAGTGTTATAAAGAATTATATGTAGATCCATAGACCACCTAGCGATGACTACAAGCACTCAAACAAAGCAGAGGCGCCGCAGTCATCGCCTGTCGGTGTCAAAACCGGCAGATCTCGGGTAGGGGGTCCCGAACTGTGCGTCTAGGCCGGATGGTAACATGAGGCAAGGGACACGAAGTTTTACCCAGGTTCGGGCCCTCTCGATGGAGGTAAAACCCTACGTCCTGCTTGATTAATATTGATGATATGGATAGTACAAGAGTAGATCTACCGCGAGATCAGAGAGGCTAAACCCTAGAAGCTAGCCTATGGTATGATTGTTGATGTGTATGTTGTCCTACGGACTAAAACCCTCCGGTTTATATAGACACCGGATAGGGTTAGGGTTACATAGAGTCGGTTACAATGGTAGGAGATTTTCATATCCGTATCGCCAAGCTTGCCTTCCACGCCAAGGTAAGTCCCTTCCGGACACGGGACGGAGTCTTACATCTTGTATCTTCAAAGTCCAGGAGTCCGGCTTGAAGGTATAGTTCGGCTATCCGAACACCCCCTAATCCAGGACTCCCTCAGTAGCCCCTGAACCAGGCTTCAATGACGACGAGTCCGGCGCGCAGATTGTCTTCGGCATTGCAAGGCGGGTTCCTCCTCCAAGTACTTTATAGAAGATTTTAAACACAAACATAGTGTCCGGCTCTGCAAAATAAGTTTTCCACATATTGCCATAGAGAGAATAATATTTACACAAAGTTAATCTGCCGACGTATTCCGTAGCGTGACACACCACGGCCAAGCCTTTATCCGAGTCGTTTCATTATCCCACCTCAGCGCGTTATGCGAGGCGGTTTCCTTGGCACATCTTGTCAAAGCAGAGATCGTGTTTCCTTATTCCGGGATTCTCATCAATACGGGCATGGGTAACCCAACCGCTTCTAGGACTCCTAGATCATAGGCAAGTCCAAACGGACACGGAGAGGACGCTCGATATCCACCCTCTTTATAAACGGACGAGGCCTTTTATTTTTCCCTCCCGTGCTCAATCGAATCCTTCCCCCGCCTCAAGCTCAAACACCCAAAGTTCAGGTCAGGTGCTCCGAACCTTCAGTCATGTCCAGATCTAGCCTTCAAGGCCGATGGGTGCCTTCTTCCGTCACGGAAGAAGACGTCAAAAAGTTGAGGGAGGCCAGATATCTGACCGTCGAGATTCTGCATCGGCTGCCTCCCCGGGGGCAGGCCGTCCCCTCCCCCGAACCCAACGAGAGTGTCGTGTTCGTCTCCCACTTCCTTCGAGGTCTAGGCCTTGCATCGGATCCTTTTGTCAGGGGCTTGATGTTTTACTACGGGCTAGATTTCCATGATCTAGCTCCGGACTCCTTTCTTCATATCACGATGTTTATTGTTGTGTGCGAGGCCTTCCTCCGGGTTACCCCTCACTTTGGCCTATGGCTCAAGACTTTTGAAGTAAAGCCGAAGATGATCGAGGGGCAACATGCGGCGTGTGGAGGTGTCTCAATACGCAAGATGACGGGAGCTGCGTGGCCCAAAGGTTCCATTCCAGAGGTGTCTAATTTGTGGCAACAAGAGTGGTTCTACATCACGGCTCCTAGAAGTGCCAAGTGGGCAGCCGCCCCCATTTTCCGCCCGGGCCCTCCTCCACAACTGATGTCATGGATTAGCAGAGGATTGAGGTGGGGTCCGGCCAAGGACGTGCCTATACTGCAAAGCCGCATTCAAGATCTCTTTAATGGAGATTTCAGTTTGGTCGCGGTAACACAAGTTATGCTGGTTCGTCAAGTCCAGCTTTGCAAACGCCGGCCTCTTCGCTTGTGGGAGTTCAATCTCGAGGGACCGCGCGCCATTCAAAATTTCCTCGGCCTGACACACGAGGAGATTTACAAGTCGTTCTTCGGACCTCAAGTGGAGTGTCCGGAAATTACCAAGGACGCGGGCCTGAGTAGCAACCGCGCCGCCGAGCAAGTAAGGCGTCTTCCGACCGAGCGTACTACCTCTCCTTTGATGCTAAGTTATTTATGAGAGTTCACTTTTTGACCAGGACTGGCTAACGAAGGCGAAGTTGATTTGGTGCTCGGCCCCCCTCCCCGAGGGTTTGGAAAATCCGATATTGGAAAAGATGCTCCAGACCGCACCTTGCACTGAGCCCTTGCAGGAAAATGCGGGCGGTTGCGGGCCCCCAATGCTAGCCGCTCTAGCCGAGGGAGCGAGCGTCTCCATGAAGGAAGATGATCAGAAGAGGAAAAGGATTGCGTCTGGGGATTCGGAAGCCGAAGCTTCCAAACGGGAGAAGTCTCCCACAGAGGGTCCTACCCCGGGGGGTGCGGTTGCCGCACAAATTCCGTAGGGGGATCAATTCTCCCACGAGTCGTAAGTGACCCAAAATAACTTGATAGTACAGATATGTCGTCTCTTCTTCTGAGAAGGTAACCACTGCATGTATCTTTGCAGTTCGGGCCTTAGCCCCTCTCAAATGAGCTCGTCTTCGGGGAATCTTCTTCCAGAGATGATGGAGAGCGAAACGCCTCCTCCGGACGCCTCCGCTCCGGAAGCGGGCGACCCTGAAGTGTCATCGCGGAGGGCCTCTCCGAGTCCGACGAGGCCAGAAGATAATCCCGTCGACCCCCGAAGTTCCCAGTATCCGGCTCCCGAAGAGAGCAGACAAACGAGTCCGGCACCGTCTAGTGTGCGGTCGAATGTTCTGAGGGAGTTGGTGGGGCGAGCGGCCATCTCAGATGAATACCGTGTGCTGATGAATACGGTGATGGAGATAGTCTCGTCCGCCGAAAGCGGATTGCATAAAGCTTTTATGAGTCTACTGACAGGTTTTGAGGTACGTAAAAAATGTATGATAGTTATGCACATGGTAAGTGTGCCCTGTGTAGATAATAGCCCCTGAGACTCTGGTTGTCGTTGAGAACAACGACGATCAGAGGATCATAATCCCAGGTAGTAACCATACTGCTTTTATGAGCAGGTTATGGAAGCTCCGGTGGCTAGACAGACTAGCGAGTTTGCCCATTTAAAACAGTAGTTGGATGCGACAGATGCCGACATCAAGCTTGTTAACAAAAGGCTTGACGAGGCGCAGGGTAGGTGTTATTATCTGGTAAACGCCGCATAATAAGAGCAGCATGAAGCCAGTGTATTTAACATGTTATTACTATAGATGGAGCTGCCACTGTTGAAGCCTTGCGGGCGGAACTTGCCCGAGCCAAGGAACAAGCGAGATTGGGTAATGCGGCTGCTTTGAAGGCGGCCGAAGAGTTGCGAGCCGAGAAGGCCGCGCATGGCGAGAGCCGGGATAAGATGGCCAATATGGCCATATAATTTGAAAGACGCCGTCGATCGTTGCCGGGCTCTTGAAAAGGAAAACCAGGCGAAGGCATCGGACCTTGAGAAGGCTGCTGCAACGGGAAAAGACCTCCGCTCTGCTATGAGGGCAAAGAAGGAAGAGTTGCGGGAAGCCAGGGATATTGTAGCCGGGAAATCCTTTATACTGCAGAGGAAGTTCGGAGATCCACGGTATGCCCCTCTGGATCGGCTATGGAGTTCGGGGGATGTGTATATGGATTTGGCGGCGAGCGCTGCTGATGCGGCCAAATACTTCCAGAGTCAGACGGACCATGAAGTAGACCAGCTGTTTTGGAAACAATTCCTTTCTCCCGAGAGTCCGCTTTCATTGACGGACCAATTAGCCGAATGGGCCAAACTAAATAGGTTGTCCGGACTCTCCATGAAGTCTGTTGTGGATCAGCTATGGCCGGAAAGGTCGAAACCGAGCAGCTATTTCGGCTTGGTGCAGCAGTTCCTTGACGTGGTGCTGCGCATTAATGCGATGAAGAGGTCGGCATGTATAGAAGGCGCACGAATGGCCTTTGCCCGTGCTAAAGCATACTGGGCGGAGATGGATGGTACCACTGTTGCAGCGCAGGATTCGGCCATAGGTCGAAGGGCTGCTGAGCCCTACTTTAAGAAAGTTCTTGAGGGTGCTCGTTTTATAGAGACCCAGTGCTCAAAAAATATTATGTTTGAGTGACATGTAATCTCATTGTAAGCGAAATGCTTTTATAAATTTTCATAAGGCTATTTTTATACTTTTGCCTGAAAGTAATGTGATGCCTCCTGGGCGGCCGTTTATGTATACATGTGTATAACCTGAAAGATTGCAGTCGTCGGCTTCAACCCCGACGCATATAATGCGGAGGTGTTCGCAGAAACACATGTTCACACTTAACCCAACGTCTTGGTCCTATTAAGGAGGTGATAGCGGAGCGAGCGAGGCAACCGGACTATAATGCTTTAACACTTTCACTTAGCCATAGGAGTTTGACAGTGGGGCTACTAGATAGCCCCTGGTGGCTCCACACTCTCCCGATCCCGGGGTGCGTATATGCCTGGCCGGAAAGCGGCCCTTCGTTAAGGCAGAGGAATTCTAACATTCCCATGGGTCATCGAGTGGTTGACCAGTCTCGCGCTAGATCATGACAGTCAGTTTTCGGCTTTCTCTACTGAGGTGCTCGTCCGAATGAACCAGGGCACAATCGCAGTAGTTCTCCTGGTGCTACCTTAGCCGGTAAAGCGGAACATAAGGCACCAAAACACAGGAGCCGGGCAAACCCAACATTTGACCAAAGACAATGAATCGGAGCTGATGCATATAGGGCCAAACTCGTGACGCCGAACACTCCCTAAGGTATTCGGTCTTTGTGGTATAAACCGGGCCTAAATAATGGCCTTCGTAAGAAGCCTCTTATGTCCAGGTACGTGCATTGGTCTGGCGTGGCCACATGCCAAGACGTCAGCATCCTTCTCAACGGTGGATATGTATCAACAAGAGACAGTAAAAAGGGTTTACGCAGGGTCTTAATCTAAAAAGAATCCTTGGAGCGGGTCCCTGCTGCACGTCTGCGCCTGTGTCTCCGTTGTGACGTATCCTGAACGGGCGTGGCACGATGATCGTCTGTAATAGAGAGGAATTTAGGTGAAAAAGATTGTCGTGCAAAAAGGTAATTAAAAAACTATGCATAATTCAAGATGAGGAGGAATGGCCACATGTCTGCGCACATTGAGCCCCTTGTAATAGGGGCGTGACCATTTATTCGGTATAAGTAGCGGCGCCGGACTCGATTAGTTGTGTCTGAGGTCTTGACGACCTATAGGGCGCTTTGACTAGTCCGGGCGCCTTTAGTGTGTGGCTGCCAAGGCAACCTCACTCTTTTCGGCGCGCAGAGATCGCTTGATATTTCCGTGCACTGAGATGATGCCGTGTGGACCGGGCATCTTGAGTGTGAGGGAGGCGTAGTGTGGTATTGCATTAAAGCGAGCGAAAGCTTCGCGCCCGAGCAGTGCTTGATAGCCACTTTGAAACGGAGCGATGTGGAAGGTTAAATGCTCGCTACGAAAGTTATCGGGGGAGCTGAATATAACTTGTAGTAGGAGGGAGCCCGTACAACGAGCCCCTGGGCCTGGCGTTACTTCTTTGAAGGTAGTATTGCTATGGCGAATTTGTGTTGGGTCTAACCCCATCCCGTGGATTGTATCCTGGTATATTAGGTTTAGGCTGCTGCCGCCGTCCATCAAGACTCGTGTGAAGTGATATCCGCAAATTACTGGGTCTAATACCAAGGCAGCCCATCCTGCATGTCGGATACTTGCTGAGTAATCGCGATGGTCGAAAATGATCGGTTGAGACGACCATTGGCAGGACTTCGCAGTGACAGACACTTGGGTATATTTTCCTGGGGGTGCCGCATTGTTTTTTTCCTTGATCATGTGTAGTATGTTTACTGTTTTGACTTCTGGGGGGAATTTTTTTTGTTCCCCAGTGTCTTGCTTGGGAGGCTCGTCCTCGTCTTCATTTGGTGTATCCTCCCCCTTGTGTACGGCGTTGAGCTTGCCGGACTGCTTGAAGACCCAACATTCTCTGTGGGTATGATTAGCGGGCTTGCTAGGGGTACTATGTATCTGACATACCTGGTCCAGAATTCTGTTGAGGCTGGACGGTTCATCCCTGGTGCCTTTAGTAGGCGGCTTTTGGCCTGGCCGGAGCTTTTGAATCCAGCATTCACTGTCGTGCCCTTCGTGCTGTCTCCTTTATTCCGGCGTTTGCTATTGCTGTTGCGCCGTAATTTCCCGTTTCCATCTCTAACTTCATATGTACTGGGGTCGCTGGTGCTGCATCTGGCTAGCCAGCTTTCCTCATCTGCGCAAAAGCGGATCATGAGGTTTGTCAATGCGGTCATCGTTCTCGGCTTATTTTGGCCGAGGTGTCTGGCGAGCCATTCGTCACGGACGCTATGCTTGAAAGCTGCCAAGGCTTCGGCGTCCGGACAGTCGACAATCTGGTTCTTTTTAGTGAGAAACTTGTTCCAAAGCTTTCGGGCTGACTCTCCGGGCTGTTGGGTTATATGACTCAAATCGTCCGCATCCGGAGGTCGGACATAAGTTCCTTGAAAATTTGCCCGAAAGGCGTCTTCGAGCTCTTCCCAACTTCCAATGGAGCTTTCGGGGAGGCCTTTGAGCCAGTGACGACCTGACCCTTTGAGCTTGAGGGGTAAGTATTTGATAGCGTGGAGATCATCTCCTCGAGCCATATGGATATGAAGGATATAGTTCTCAATCCAAACCCCAGGGTCTGTTGTCCCAACGTATGCCTCTATGTTTACGGGTTTGAATCCCTCTGGAAATTCATGGTCCAGCACCTCATCAGTGAAACATAGGGAGTGTGCAGCACCTCTGTAACTGGGTGTACCGCGTTGTTCTGATGCTTGTTGTGTTGCATTGTATGCTGGGGCGCGCTTGCGTGGTCCATAGATGGATCTTGTTGCGCCGTCCTTTGGGTGCGAGCCCTCGCGTGGGTCGCGTGTTGTATTGTGAGCGGCATTGTATGCCGTTCTGTGTTGATAGAGGGGCCGTCTATCTGACCAAGTGGTTGCTTTGATATTTGGTTGTGGGGGGCTGGAGGCCTCCTCATCGAATTCGGGTAGCAGCTTCCGCTTTGGGTAGCTCTTTGAGGGGGGATCGTCGCCGTACACTGCTGTTGTATTAAGTATTTTACTCCATCTGAATTGGCGTTTGTTTTGCGCGGCCTTGAGCCTTCGCTTCTGTTTTTTAAGGCTCTTTGCGGTGGCAACAAGCCTTTCGCGGGCATTCTGATGCTCCGGGTGCATGTCCGACATTATGTCGTCCGGACCATTATCCCTGATAGGATTTGTTTGTTCGGTTTGAATATCCGGATTGCCGTTGTCCGGCAGCGGTTTGCCCTGCTTCAGCGTTGGGTCTGTGTGATCGCTATTTCTGTCGAGGCGGGATTTGGGGCGGCGCTTGCGTCGCCGTTTTGACTGCTTTTCAAGGGAACAGGCCTTCGGTGCGTCCTTCCGCTCCTCGTCGTCATCTTTTGGTGAGTCCACCGTGTATACGTCATATGATGAGGTGGCGTTCCAGGGCCCAACAGGCGTTGGTTCTTCATCATCTCCTTCATCGGCGTCCGTACCGTCGATGTCTTCGGAGTCGAAGTCGAGCATGTCGGTTAAATCATCGACAGTGGCTACAAAGTTGGTGGTGGGTGGGCTTTGAATTTCTTCATCGTCCGTACCCCAACCTTGCTGACCGTAATCCGGCCAGGGCTCTCCTGATAAAGAGAGAGACTTCAGTGACTTCAGGATATCGCCGAAAGGCGAGTGCTGAAAGACGTCCGCGGCCGTGAACTCCATGATCGGCGCCCAATCAGATTCGATCGGCAGGGGCGCGGAGGGTTCGGAGTTCGGAGAAGAATCCGGCTCCGTGGAGTCACGAGTCTCGCAGAGTACGGAACTGGTGTTCGGCTCAACCGCCGTTGGGAGCACGGCCCACGAGGTGGCGTCCAACCGCCCATCCTCGATCGGCGCAGTTGGCTCCGAACTAAGGGTCGGAGCCGATGCGGGTGCGGCCTCCAGGGCACTGTTCGGCGGCAGAGCTAGATCATGCTCGTCGTGACAGTGCGGCGCGCTCGGCGGTGGTTCGAGTCCGTCGAAGATCAAGTCCCCGCGGATGTCAGCCGTGTAGTTTAAATTTCCGAATCTGACCTGACGGCCAGGGGCGTAGCTTTCGATCTGCTCTGGATGGCCAAGTGAATTGGCCCGCGGTGCGAAGCCGCCAAAGACGAAGATCTGTCCGGGGAGGAAGGTCTCACCCTGGACTGCATCGCCATTGATGATCGTAGGAGCCATCGGGCCTGACGGTGACGGCACAGAGGAACTCTCAATGAAAGCACCAATGTCGGTGTCAAAACCGGCGGATCTCGGGTAGGGGGTCCCTAACTGTGTGTCTAGGCCGGATGGTAACAGGAGGCAAGGGACACGGAGTTTTACCCAGGTTCGGGCCCTCTCGATGGAGGTAAAACCCTACGTCCTGCTTGATTAATATTGATGATATGGATAGTACAAGAGTAGATCTACCGCGAGATCAGAGAGGCTAAACCCTAGAAGCTAGCCTATGGTATGATTGTTGATGTGTATGTTGTCCTACGGACTAAAACCCTCCGGTTTATATAGACACCGGATAGGGTTAGGGTTACATAGAGTCGGTTACAATGGTAGGAGATCTTCATATCCGTATCGCCAAGCTTGCCTTCCACGCCAAGGAAAGTCCCTTCCGGACACGGGACAGAGTCTTCAATCTTGTATCTTCATAGTCCAGGAGTCCGACTTGAAGGTATAGTTCGGCTATCCGAACACCCCCTAATCCAGGACTCCCTCGTCGCCCCTCTCTTGACGGAGTTGGGCAGCCCTTTTCACACTCCTTCCACTTTTTTGAGGGAGTCACGGTGATTCAGATTCACACACACATGGTTGGGCATGATCTCTGGGATCAGCATGATTTGTTCGACCTCCCCCTCCCGCGCGCATGTGCTTGAATAGTGAAAAGTCGACGATGAATTTATCCCCTTTTAAAGATGTAACGAGGGGTCACACAAGTGTAGTACCATGATAGAAGATGATCTTTGGTTTTGGTTGGGGACATCAGAGCCTTTATACAGGTTTGCTCCTATTGGTAATAAGGCATGTATCAATGGGCCAATATAATATGATTTTGTATAGCATGGTTGCGGACATATCTCCTGTGAAAGTGTAATCCTAAAACACCTCAATCTTATGAAAGTTAATCTTTAGTCCATCAACTTGTTAAAAATACACACAACAAGCTTAAGATTCCTAGATTCTCCAAGTTATTTTCACAAAGAAAAATGGTATCATATGCATATTGAAGCAGAATTAATCCTCCATCAACCAGGTTAGGGATCAAACAACTAACCAATCCATTCGGTTAGGCCTTCTTCATCATCAAAGCAAGCCCATCAATAATGATGCTAAAAATTAAAGGAGAAAATAGATCTCCTTCTATAACCTTCTTAAAAGTGGGGAAGTATGAACCCATCTAATCATTTACTTTGATGGATACTCTCCCTCCTTTGACCAGTCTCATGATCCAGTCGCACCAAACATCGCTAAAATTATTAATTTGCATCATCCGATTCAGAAAGGCCCACTTCAACATGTCATAAGTTTTCTCAAAATCGATTTTAAGTACACATGAGGCATTTTCTTCAACTGCAGTTCATGAATAGTCTCATCAAGTAGCACCACTCCCTCCATGATGTATCTATCTTTGATAAAAGCAGTTTGAGTCTTATCACTTACCATCAATCACCAAACCCAGACTAACTGCTAAAATCTATGTTAGTGTCTTATAACTAGCGTTTAGCAAGCAAATTGGCATGTATTGTTGAATTAATTCAATGTTTTGCACTTTAGGTATCAAGGCAATCACTCCATGATTCAGCGTCTCCGCATCAGTTCCCCTCTATCAAAGTCAATAAATAAATCTTTTAAATCATACCTGATATCTTCCCAGGATTTTTGATAAAAATTCAATAGGTAGTTCATTAGGATCAACTACTTTATTATGTTTCATCCCAAAAATAGCCTCCTTGAGCTCCTCAAAACTGAATTCTTTCATCTTCACTTAACGGTTTTCACTCCAAATCCTCTAGTTTAATAAAGGTAACTTCACGAGGCTCAAGCCGATCTTTGTTCAACTAAGTAATGTGCTTAACTAACTCATTATCCCCTTTAATTTATCCTCCATCTTTGAGTCGAACGGTAATATGACTTTTCTTCTTCCTGCCACTAGCTTTGATCTTCAAACAAAAAGGATTCCCATCACCTTCAAGAAAATCCTTTCACTAGCCCTCTACATCCACTTTAACTTCTCATCTCTCAACACCTTCTTCAATTTCGTATCTAAAACCAACTTTAGTTCATTCTCAGTGTGAGACAAAAGGTGAAGGTCACTCTTCTTATCCAACTCATCAAGCTTACATAGAATCTCTCTTTTAAAGTTTTTGTATTCTTCTTCCACATTAATGTGTCATTGTTTCAAATGCGTCAATGTCTCTGACATAACAATAAACTTTCTGATTTAGGCTCTGTTGATTTCATGCGTCAATGTCTCTGACATAACAATAAATTCCACCCCACGATAAAAAATGATCTCCCTAAGGAACCTTTGTTTATGAGGGGGCAGACCCCTACAGTTCCAAAAACATCCTGAAAAAAATGAAGGATTGTTATTTTCTGATGGTCTACCCCTTTATTCAGCAAGCCCAACCCTAAACACACCGGAGCACAACTTGAGGATTTTCCCTCCTGACTATATAGCTTAGCCCTTTCCAAGCTAGCATATACACCAACAATCCTCTCATCTTCACTATCGATAGGAAATCATCTCTATCATCATCCCATGTATCTTGAGCAGGCTCCTCAAGATTTTTAGTTTTGTTTACTAGCATGATACATATTTTTCCTAGCCAAATCAAGGGTTTTAATAGTTTTAATCAAATTAACATTGTTAGCATCATTCTCATTAACCACTCCTAATTTATTACTCATACTATGTAATTATGTCTCATTGGTGTCAAAACAGTGGGTGGGGGGTTTTCTTGTATTAACCAGGATAATATTCTTGGTTGCGACCCTCTTCATAACAAGATCTGTTATGTCCAAATCCTCTTGGGCCCTCAAAAAACATGATCATTACCATTGA
Organism: Triticum aestivum; assembly: GCF_018294505.1. Classification (NCBI taxonomy): domain Eukaryota; kingdom Viridiplantae; phylum Streptophyta; class Magnoliopsida; order Poales; family Poaceae; genus Triticum; species Triticum aestivum. The sequence continues at coordinate 23,112,657 of NC_057800.1, read as the reverse complement.
ATCAATCAATGCACATGGTATTCAAATAAGATAATTATTATGAACAAGATCTCTCACAAACATTGAATCAATTAATGCACATGGTATACAAATAATTTCACTAGAATAAATCAGCCAATGGAAGAAGAACAATATGATATAAACCAGATGTTAGAATATGGCCAGCTTTGGTGGAACCAACAATATTAATAAGGAGCAAATTGAAGTCAAAATGCGCGAAGCAAGTCTACTTTTTACATATATATATTTCGTTTGGCTTATGCAACTACTTAATAAGTTCATATTATCACTGTCGCTTTGGATGGGAGTGGGTCAACCAGAGCAACGGCTTTAACAAGATCCTGATTTTTGCAACAGCAAACAATCCTGATTTTCTCCTTCTTGTTTTCACTTTGAGAGGTGATGAAAGGTTAAGTCGATATACATATTTTTTCTTCATTTATTCAAATTTAAAGCTCTGGCGTAACGTGTCATCAAGATCGTAACTGGAAATATGGCCTTATTATTCTAAGAGCATCTCCAATAGCTTGTCTATATGGATGTCTATACTCGTTTTTCACGACGTGACCCCAAAACAGGCGTCCAACAGTTTGTCTATATGGTCGTTCAAATATACACATCCTCTATATCGACCTCGACAATGTCCACGCCTGGACAATGTGAAGGCGTTGTCTAAACTCAGCTGCAGTCATGATTTCTTCCTCTCCCCAGCGACGGACCACCTGTCATGGTCCCTGTATATAGACATTCTTATGCAAAACTGGTAATGTATATTGCACTGGAGATACATTGAAGGTCCTTTATGACAGCTCGCCGGACAGTGTCTGCAGTTACGGCTCAATCCATGGAGGCAGGTTGGCAATTACCCAACCATTTTCAAGTTCATTTAGCCTCAGCATTGTGTACCCAGTTGTGGCAACAATGCTTACAGCGGTTCACATAAAAATGTTCGTCTGTCCGTTCCACCAGCGAACACGGCGTAGTAAATGGTACTACATTCAGACTGCTTTTATTTTTAGACAGCTGCTTTTTATTTTTACACAAGTGCTGAAACAGCAGACAGACACAGCGCAACAATGAAAGAGGAGCAGGGCGGGCTTGGCCCCACGCCCGGGCATCCTGCCGACCTGGCCGAGCCTGAAGGAAAGGTACGTGGCGCAGGCCAGGAGGAGGAAGTTGCGGTGCGCCGATGGATCGATCGATCGGTGGTTCAATTGGGATCCAACCACCGCCGCATCCGCAGGCACACCCCATGTGCCACCACGCCCTGCGTCGACCGGTGGCTTAGCCGTGCATGCGCCACGCGTGGAGCGGCACAGTTCAGAGCAAACGAACCACCGCCACCACCACCCCGCCCGTGGCTCTCGAGGCGAGATCTCGCGCGCGAACAGATGCAGATTCAGATCTTCTTCCTCCCCTGGCCTTCCCCTAGGTGGCCATTATTGGCTCCCCGATGTTACTTGCGATTGCAAACTTCGGTCGGCCGGCCGCACGGGACGCACGGCATGTGGTGGACTGGCCTCCTCCTGCTCTCGAGCGATCCGATCCAACCACCTCCCCCAACAGACCCTGCCTGCCGGCACGGGCAGCCCATGTACCACCACCGCCCCGTAGCAACCGAGATCGTGGTGCGTGCCCTGCCCGACCTTCCGAACGGAACCGACAGTCGGGACATGACGGGTGACTAATTAGTCCTCGTATACATGGCCAGATGATCATGGCATCATGCGTGGGCGTGATCACCACCGGCAGCGTCACCCGCAAGTTGAATGAACGAACGGGAACCACTTGACAAAGAAAACCGGGCGCCGAACCAACGTAAGAAGGTTTTCTTTCCTCTTCTCGGTATGTAATACTCCCTCCATTCCAAAATATAGTGTGTCTGCGCTTTCCGAGGTCCTGTCAGACAGCGGCAGCAAGATCGTTTTTGATTCAGAGAGGAGACTAGGTTTTTATGTTGTGTTCAACCTGCAACTTTTCTCGTTTCTCTTCGCTGTTATTTTGTACTGAGATTACAGAAAGATAAGGAGAGTGATCCGAGCTTAACGGCCGTGCCATATCCCACGTCCACTCGCCACCTCCCATGACGCCGCCATGCTCGCATGAGCTCGTGCCATCAGACGATGCGCGCACAGCGGCCTAACTAACTTAGCTAAACAAACTACGAATCGGTCAGTGCATAAACAGGCTCATGCACTAGCCGTTTTATTCCTAACTGAACTTTGACTGACGACTGAACTAGGCGCAGGATTATAGAGACAACAAATCCCCCCTTAATCCTGACGCCCTGGCGAAATCTCCATGACTCCAAGTTTGAGCCTCATCTCCGTGAATCTTGAACGGCCCAATGCCTTGGTAAGGACGTCGGCGAGCTGGCCGTTGGTTCCGATGTGCTCAACGTCCACCTTGCCTTCCCCGACCTTCTCACGAATGTAGTGATAGCGAGTGTCGATGTGCTTGCTACGCTCGTGATGGACTGGGTTTCTGCAAAGCTCGATCGCGGATATGTTGTCTATCCGCAGCTTCACCGTTGCCGAAGGTTTGCCGATCAGCTCCCCAAGAAGTCGACTCAACCAAACCCCTTGACACGCCGCCGTCGCCGCCGCAATGTACTCCGCCTCACAGGACGAGAGGGCGACAACCTTCTGCTTCTGCGACGTCCACGTGATGATGCCTGAGTTGAGGAAGAAGACGTATCCAGTCGTGCTCTTGCGATCGTCGAGGTCACCCGCGTGATCGCTATCACTGAACCCTGTTAGCACAGGATCCGGTGTCTTCCCCTTCAGATAGCAGCATCCATATCCCATCGTTCCGCTGATGTAACGCAGAACCTGTTTCACCGCAGCCCAGTGCGCCGTCGTAGGAGCCTCCATGTACCTCCTCACCATGCCAACGGCGTGCGTGATGTCAGGCCTGGTGTTGCAGAGATACCGAAGACTCCCGACGATGCTTCAAAAACGCGTGGCGTCGACGGCGTCACCAGGGCCCCCTTTGCACAGCTTCAGTCGTGCTTCCATCGGCGTGTGGCAGGCGTTGCAGCCAGCCATGCCGGTTGCCTCCAAGATCTTCAGAGCATAGGAGCTTTGGCAGATAGTGATCTCACCCGCCTCCTGCTTCACTTCCAGCCCGAGGTAGTAGCTCAGCAGGCCGAGATCGCTCATGTCAAACAGGCGATGCATCTGTTCCTTGAACGCTGTGCTCTCCTCCTCACAGGTGCCCGTGATGATCAGGTCGTCGACGTAGACGCCGACGATGAGCGTCACCTTGTCGCTGCTCCTCTTGTACACAGCGTGCTCGAGCGGGCTCCGCTCGAACCCAAGCGAGACGAGTGACTCGTCCAGCTTGGCATTCCATGCCCGCGGCGCCTGACGAAGCCCATAGAGCGCCTTCCGTAGTCGCAACACTTTGTTCTCGTTGCCGACGTTGATGTACCCCGGTGGCTGGTGCACGTAGACCTCTTCTGAGAGATCGCCGTTGACGCGGACTTTACATCCATGTAATGCACCTGCCACTCACAGTGGGCGGCCACTGCGTGCAACAACCGCACGGTCTCCATCCTTGCTACCGGCGCGAAGATCTCGTCAAAATCCACCCCTTGTTGTTGGACGTAGCCCTTGGCGACGAGGCGTGCCTTGTGCTTGATCACATTCCCCTCTGGATCCTTCTTTACCTTCAAGACCCATTTGAGGTCAATTGCACGGTGACCACGCGGGAGTGTGGCGAACTCCCACGTTTCGTTGCCGCGAATCGACCCCAGCTCGTCGTCCATGGCTTTCCTCTAGCACGCCTCGGACAGCGCTGCGTCCATGCTGGCTGGCTCCTCCGCAGCAGCGAGGCACTGCTCGTCCATCTCGAATGCATCCACCTCTGCAGCCAACACAAACTCATCGTACAGCTTATTGGGCTGCACAATGCCGTCGCGTGCTCGTGTAATCATGGGGTGCAGAGGGCGTGGTGCAGTGGGAGCCATTGCTGCAGCGATGGAGCTGGTACTTGGCGGTGGAGAGGGGCAGCTTGCTGACGCGCCGCCGCTCGAGAAGATGTTCGGTGTTGGTGCAGGCGTCGCCGGTTCGGAGACAACAGCTTCAACTGTCGTGGCTGATCTTGCAGGCAAAGTGTTTGTGACTGGGTAGGAGAAGAACTCGACGTGGAATGGGGCAGCCTCCTGTGCCTCCGCCGTGTTCTCCCAGTCCCAGCGAGCACCCTCGTCAAAGACGACGTCGCGTGTGACGTGCACGTAATTGCCGACGGGATCGAAGACACGGTATGCCGCCGTTCCAGGCTCGTAGCCGAAGAACACCATCGGCTTGCTCCTGTCTTCTAGCTTTGACAGGTGCGGCTTCGTGTTCTTGATGTGCACCACACAACCAAACACCCGCAGGTAACTCACATCAGGTTTGTATCCATGCCATACCTCAAACGGAGTCCTGCCATCGACGCTTTTCGTGGGCGAGCGGTTCAAGAGGTACACGACTGTTGATACCGCCTCCCCCCAGAACCTGGCCAGCACCGCCATGGATTTCATCATGCTCCGTGCAGTGGCGATGATCGTCTGGTTGCGGCGCTCCACAACGCCGTTTTGCTGCGGTGAGTACGGCGCCGTGAGCTGCCGTCCCACGCCCTCGTCTGCGCAGAACGCAGTGAACGTGGCCACCGTGAACTCTCCACCGCGGTCCGTGCGGAGCAGGCGCAGCTTGCGCCCTGTTTCCACCTCTGCTCCAGCCTTGAACTGCTTGATGGCCGTTGCGGCCTGATCCTTCGTCGTCAGGAGCGTGAGCCACATTTAGCGGCTCAGGTCGTCGACCAGCAGGAGGAAGTAACGACGCCCTCCCAGCGTCGCCGGCGTGATCGGACCGCACAGGTCGCCATGCACCAGATCGAGCAGGCCCGTGGCATGTTTCTTGGCCTGCTGCGGGAACGAGGTGCGGCGCTGCTTCCTCGCCAGGCAACTGTCGCACAATTGCCCTGCATGATCAATCGTGGGCAGGCCGCGTACCATGTCGTGGCGTGCGAGCTTCTGGAGTGCGTCGAAGTTGAGGTGGCCATAGCGTTCGTGCCACCTCCAGGATTCGTCACCGCGCACCGCTACGAGGCACACTGGCTTGGCGATGGCGAGTGTGACGACGTACAGGCGGTTCCGCGCCCTGGGCACCATGGCAAGAAGACGGTCGTGGTGATCATGGAGCTTGAGGTACCCACCACGGATCGTGATCTGGCAGCCGTTTTCCTCGAGCTGTCCGAGGTTGATGATGCTGCTACGAAGTCGAGGAATGTGGTAGACGTCGACGAGGGCGAGATGATCGCCGTTCGCGCACGCGAAGAGCACGGTGCCGCGCCCCTTGATCTCCACCAGCGATCCATCCCCAAACCTCACCGTGCCCATGACGGAGGTGTCCAGGTCCGAGAAGACAGAGAGATGTCCTGTCATGTGGTTGCTCGCCCCTGTGTCGAGGAACCAGGTGTCATCGCGGCGCGGCTCGTTGGCGAGGAATACGCGTTCCTCCACCAGATCGACGTGCGCGCCGTCGTCGTTCAGCAGCATTGTTGGCGCATTCACTCATGCCATCAACAGCGACGGGCTGTCGTCGTCGCTGATGGTGCAGGTGCGGATGAGAAGGGCGGCCTTCTCCTCCTCGCCGGCCTGAGCGAGGTGTGCCTGCGCCCGGGCCTGCTGCGGTTGCCCCTTCCGTTCTCGCCGTGGCTCCTTGCAATCACGCGAGATGTGCCCTAAAAACTTGTTGCAGTTGTAGCACTTGATATGCGACATGTCGCGGTCACCGTTGCCCTTGCCGTTCTGCGGCTTGCCGCGGCCTTTCTTGCCGCTGCCGCTGCCGGAGCTAGAGCCTTGCTCCTTCATCTTCTTGCCGCACGCTATCCATTCCTCCTCCGTGAGGAGAAGTTGGGACCCTGCTCCCTCCGAGGAGCCGCCCCCGTACCGCCTTTCAGCAGTCGTGAGGCGGCCGATCAGCTCCTCCACGGACAGCACTTCGAGATCGAGTAGAGTCTCGATCGAACACGCTATCTGCGAGTACTTCGGGGGAACAGAATTGAGGATCTTTTCTACAATTTTTACCTCCTCCACTTTGTCGCCCAAGGATCACAGATTGTTGGCGACGTTCGTGGCGCGGATGGCGAAGCTGTCGAGCGTCTCACCGTCCTTGAACGCGAGCGCCTCGAACTCCCTGCAGAGGCGCTGTGCTGTCGCGTTGCGCGTGCGCTGCACCCCCATCTTCATCAGCTTGATCGCCTCCCACGCCTCGGCGGAGGTGTTCTTGGTGGCGAGGATGGGCACCAGCTCCGGTGGCACCACACGGATCAGTGCCGAGAGCGCCGCCATGTCCTCGCGATCGCCCGGCTCTCCCATGCCGGACGTGGCCTCCCAGAGACCCTGCGCGCGCAGGTTGATTTTCATCACCTGCGCCCATTCGATGTAGTTCGTCGACGTCAGCGTGGGGTAGACGATGTGGGAGCTCGCACCGGCGTCGCGGATCACGCGCTCGTGGACGACGACCTCGTTGCCGCCCCTCCGAGTCACACTCCTCCCGTGTGGCCGCGTCGACGGCGTCCGTGTCGGCGACCTCGTTGGCGACTTGCGCCCCCCCTTCTCCCTCGCCTCTGCATCCTTGTCGCTGCCGGCTATGGCGAACCAGGAACCACGCGAACGCTGCTCTGATGCCAATTGTCAGACAGCGGCAGCAAGATCGTTTTTGATTCAGAGAGGAGACTAGGTTTTTGTGTTGCGTTCAACCTGCAACTTTTCTCGTTTCTCTTCGCTGTTATTTTGTACTGAGATTACAGAAAGATAAGGAAAGTGATCCGAGCTTAACAGCCGTGCCATCCCACGTCCACTCGCCACCTCCCATGACGCCGCCATTCTCGCATGAGCTCGTGCCATCCCACGATGCGTGCACAGCGGCCTAACTAACTTAGCTAAACAAACTACGAATCGGTCAGTGCACAAACAGGCTCATGCACTAGCCGTTTTATTCCTAACTGAACTTTGACTGACAACTGAACTAGGCGCAGGATTATAGAGACAGCAGGTCCAACTTTGACCATAAATTTAACCAACGAGACAAACTGCGACGGAAGAAAAAAATTATATAATTGAAAACTTCTTTCAAATACAAATTCACTGATAGTATAATTGTTGCTCCCGCCGCAATCGATATTGATACTTAAATTTACGATCAAAGTTAAATCATAGGAATAAAGAAAGCACTACATTATGGAATGAAGAGAGTATAAAGAAAAGAAAAGGATCCGTGACTGTCTGGTGAGTAGAGTACGGCCGAGGGAGGGAGGGGCAAGGCGGGCGGGGCGGCCATTGACGGGGTTCTCGGCAATACGGTTGCCGCCGCGGGGGCCACCCGACCTTTGGCGCGTCGCGGGTGGAAGGGCAACGCCGTGGACCGGACCGGCGTCGGCGGCACGCTGCGGCGGCCGTTGCGTGCGTAGAACCAGCGAAGCCAAGACCGTCCACCTGCGCCGCGTCACCGATCGAGTCAGTCCCGTGCTGCCGCTTTTGTTTAATCATTCGCACGTCGCCGGCCGCCTGTCTT